>NC_049217.1:24209632-24357132 GCF_013347855.1 Anguilla anguilla | reverse complement strand
TGCCACAGCTCTTACTCGGACATGGACGAGGACGAAGAGGAGGAGGAGGAAGAGGAGAGGAGGGCTCTGGCCGCCGCCGCCGCCTCGGGAGGGCTTAGGACGGCCGGCCGCTTCCTCTCCCGCCTCTCCGTCTCCTCCTCTTCCTCCGCCTCCTCCAGCACGTCTTCCTCCGGCTCCCTCTCCAGCTCCTCGCTCTGCTCCTCGGAGAACGACTCCTCCTACAGCTCGGAGGACGAGGAGGGCTCCACGCTGCTCCTGCAGGGCTGCCTCTCCTCCCACCACGCGCTGCTGCAGCCCCCCGAGCCCCCTCCGCCGCAGCGGGCCTTCGTCGCCAAGGCCGTGGCGGTCACCAGGGGCGGGGCCGTCGGGCACGGCGTCGGCGGCGGCAAGCCGCTCAAGAGGAAGCCGTGCCCCGCGGCCCCCGTCAAGAACGCCGGCGAGGCCGACGAGTCCGGCGACGGGCCCAAGCGGCACCGGCTGCCGCCGCCGGTCGGACACCCCATCCCCAAAATCTCCTCCTTCCTG
This sequence comes from Anguilla anguilla, assembly GCF_013347855.1. Lineage (NCBI taxonomy): Eukaryota > Metazoa > Chordata > Actinopteri > Anguilliformes > Anguillidae > Anguilla > Anguilla anguilla. Next base: position 24,356,607 of record NC_049217.1, on the reverse strand, counting down.
CCCCCCCACCAGCTCTGGAGGTGGTCTGGGAACCCCACACAGGTGAGTCACCAGGTCCTGTTTGCTCGACCACTGCATGTCACCTGCTAACGCCACCATACCCCTCATGACAGCAGCACCTCCTACTGGAGTAAACATGCAGGAAGAACAGGATATTTTTATGATGTTTTTTGAGTGTTTGCACCCATTAGCAGATTTACAAGTAGCTGCTGTAGTCATGACAGATCCGACATTAGCCCTGTAGGCACACCCACACTCACACACTCACCCTCACACACACACACACACTCAACATGACCCCTGACCCCTGACCCCCAGTACCCCCTGATGGAATCTGTGCGGGCCGTGCTTTTGCAGAGACGGGGGATGAAGGGGAAAGCGCGCAAGCTCTTCTACAAAGCCATCGTGCGCGGCCGGGACACGGTGCGCGTGGGCGACTGCGCCATCTTCCTGTCCTCCGGCCGCCCCCACCTGCCCTACGTCGGCCGCATCGAGAGCTTCTGGGAGTCCTGGGCCAACATGGTGGTGAAGGTCAAGTGGTTTTACCATCCGGAGGAGACCAAGATGGGCAAGAGGCACCGCGATGGCAAGGTAGGTCGGTGCCTCTTGCGACCGTTGGCAAACGGGTTGCCAGGACTGCCGGCAAATGGGTTGCCAGAAGTTCACACGCTTGGGTCCATGAAATTGTAGTCCCATTGGGTGGATCCTTAGAAAAACTGATCAAAATTTGCTTTAAGAATATCTTGTTTATTTATTTTTTGATCCTGTGCTTTTTGTTGGTTATACCATATATTACTCCTTAACTTACTCCTAAACAGACTTCCGGATAAATTATCTTAGTTTTCCAAAAATCCCAAAAATATAAACGTGAGCTCTGCAAGAGTTGGGACGTGACTGATCTGTTAAAGGGGGAGGGGGTTCTTGTGATGCTGGCAAAAATCCCTGGATGGCTTCACTATAGATTGACACTGTAAACCACGAGCTGTGATTAATGTGGCGTGTCTGGGGACGGTCTTTACGGTCAGTAAACGTGGAAGAGTGAAAGCGCTGGGGCACGTTCATTAGCTCCGAAAAATGTGCTTCTTTGACTCGCATACCTTTTAATCGCCGTGTATGCGCTCTGTGAATGTGAATGTTCAGGCATGCCCCGTTCTTTGTAGAAACTGTTCAAAACTGTCCTTGTGGGGTTAGGAGGGAAGGGAGATGTGGGGTGTGTAGTATGTAATGCAGTGTAGTACAGTGGTTAGTGAACTGGGCTTATAATCCCAGAATTCCAGGTGCATTTCTCAGTTGGGGCTAATGAGTAAGGAACTTAACCTGAATTACCTCAGTAAAAAAAAAACTGTCCAGCGGCATGTGAAAAGAATGTCAGCTGTGTAGGTCACTCTGGATCAGAGCATCTGCTTAAGGGTGTAAACGTGAATGTAAATGCGGCCACCTCTCATTTCCCAGCATGCCCTGTACCAGTCGTCTCACGAGGATGAGAACGACGTGCAGACCATCTCGCACCGGTGCCAGGTGGTGAGCCGGGAGGAGTACGAGCGTCTGAGCCGAGACAGGAAGCTGTCAGGCGCCGGGCCGGGCCAGGACCTCTACTACCTGGCCGGCACCTACGACCCCGGCAGCGGCCAGCTGGTCAGCGCGGACGGCGTGTCCATCCTGTGCTAGCGAGAGCCCACCCCCTCGGGCAGTACTACTGACAGGCCTCTCCCCATTGGCTCAGGCTTGGCGGGGGGGGCGGGGCGTTCGCGGTTTTCATCGACAGGTGGCGGTGTGACTGTGAGGCGCCAAACGGCCCGCCCACGGGGAAGTCGCCGTGATTGGCGGCGGGAGCGCCCAATCGGAGGGCTCCGGCTCAGCCGTATCCGCGCCTCGTCCTCCGTGGAACCAGGGCGAGACGATCCCCGAAAACGCCAGGCCAATCCAAGGCCCCGAGATCCTCAGAGTTCCCCAGAGGGAAGGAAGAAGAATGAACCCTCGAAGCGCGGGGAACGTGACCGCCCAATCCCGACCGCGCTCCTCCGGCAGGACCGCGCTCGCCGAACTGACACCGCCCCGGGCGGGGTGGGGGGGGGGGATCCGGGCGTGACCAGGGGCGTTGGGACGGGTCACCCTCACCACACCAGTGAGGATGTGCACCCCAGGAGCCCCAAACCTCACTGATAATTCCAGGGATGTTTTTAATGTGTAGTTATGTAAATATATACATAAATATACATATATATATATATATATAAATATATATATAAATATAAATAAATAATTTCTTGAGAGTAAGAATGATTTTCCAATCAAGCCATACACTTCAGTACCTCTTGCCTGTCTTCTGAATCAGGTGAATATTGTACAGGATATTTATCTGTTCTCTTTGTCCATATGTATATAAAAAGGTATTGTATAAATATGACTATATGTATGCTGTACATAGAGAATTGAATTCCTCTCGCAATGTTTTTTGATGGTGTTATTTTTTTATGATTGGTGAATATTGATTCGGATTTTTTTTGGAAAGAGAAATCCTGCACTGGACCCCCCTCCTGCGGAGGTGGGGGGAGAGGGAGAACGCTGTAGTGAAAGAAGACTTCTCTCAGGGCCTTTCTTTAAATCCAGAAAAGAGAAACTGCCCGCAAGGAGGAGAGGGCTCCTGTTAACAAAAACAAAACAAAAAAAAAAAAGTCATGGGTCATAGGTCATAGGTCATTTGTCAAGTGGCTTTCTGTAACCGCCTCATAGTGCGCACGTGTGTGTGTGTGCGCGTGCGTGTGTGCTTGAGTGCATGAGTGTGTGAGCGTGTGAGCGTGTATGTGTGCGTTTGTAGTTCTCTTTTCTTTTTTTTCTTTTTTGCTTTTTTTATTTTATTTATGCTTTATGCTGTTTCACATTGGCAGTGCTGCTTTGAGGAGCAGAATGGCTGTAGCCCTGAAAGTTGAGGCCAGGGAGAGACACTAAGCGCCCGCGTCTCCCGTCCCCACACTGAGGAGGGAGAGACACTAAGCGCCCGCGTCCCCCGTCCCCACACTGAGGAGGGAGAGACACTAAGCGCCCGCGTCCCCCGTCCCCACACTGAGGCTGCACGCACTCGCTCGGCGGGCAGTGTGGTCGCGGTAAAGAGAAAGCTAAAATGTCGCCTACTTTCTTGAAACACTTGTACGACTTTCCTACCTTGCTGTTACTTAAGGATCTCTTTTTTAAAAAAAGAAAAAGAAAAATCCAAATCCCCCTCTCAATTGTAATTTCTCTATAATTTGGAAAAGAGACTTGAGAATAACTTAACACAGGGTTAAAAAGATCTGGTTTAAAAAAATAATAATTTTAAAAAAACCAAAGCACCTGTAGGACTTTCTTATAATGGATATGCTTGGAAGTACAATCTGGGATCTTAAGAGATCCAGGGCCCCCAGCAATCGGATTGGCTCACGCATTTTAATTATTCCGGAACCCTGCGCCTTGTTTTGGAGCCGTTTAGCATGTAGCTTCCAGGCTTTCTGCCCGATGAGCAAGGCTCTGCGAACACGGAACTGTGCACCGACACGCTTCCCCAGCGCTGCGGGAGCGTCGGTCGTCGGTAGGCCATGCGATGCAGGGGCGTCTGATGGTCCCGTGCGCGGGCTCCCACTTATCCCCAGCCGTGAAGGACAATCAGGTTAAAGGTCCCGTACGCTCTGTCAATCAAAAGAGTTGCTTGTTGCTTCTTCTGTTCTTTTTTTTTCTTTCTTTCTTTTTGCTCTTGCCAAATGCATATTTTGTTTCTTGCCTTTGTTATTGTTGTTGTTGTTGTTGTTGTTCAGTATGCAATCCTGACTGTTTTCAAAGTTTGCTTAATGTTTTTTTTTATTTTTTTTAGATTTTTACCATGAACTCTTATTTATTGCTTAATGTTGCTGTTACATTGCGAAACCGATAGCTTTAAAAGAGAGAGAGAGAAAAACTGCTGTTATACTTACAGTGTTTGTGATGTCACTTTGTGTTCCGCCTTTACAAAGAAAGGTTGTTTGATGGAGTCCTTAATTGATGGAGTAAAAAAAAAAAAAGAAGGATATGTTCTGAAATAAAAGCGCATTCAGCACTTCAAAATTCTTCTTGGCCTCAGGAGTGTGCCTTGATGTATCTCTGTGTTGTCTGTTGTTAAATAGCACACTGTAGCAAGTACATACTTATTGGTGCTAACCTACGGTAAATGCAGATATGTGCACACGGGCACTGTCTTAAACTTTATCTGTGATGTAACTGCATGGCATTATGCTAGACTGGGCTCCACGTCTGTAAGTAGACACATCACAGTATGGCTAGACCGCAGATTCAGTAGACTACCCAGATGGTCAGCTCCTGTTCTGTCCTCTTGATTTGCCAAATACAGGACATTCCATTTGGTAATGAGCTTCCGGTTACAGTTTATGAACTTTCACACACCTAATGAATATTCACAGCACTTTGTGAATATTCATTAGGTGCAGCAAATTGTAATGTTTCAATAGCAATAACGTGGAGCACTGACCATCTTGCTGGTCTATAGAATCTGTGGCTTAACCTTATTCTTTATATATTTTAATAATCCTATTCTTTAGCCTCTATGAAGAGAAACTACGAGTGTGGGGTCTAAACAAGAGCCAGAAGCATTCCCGTAAACGTAGGTGTCTTTCTTCCTCTTTGGTAGTGGCGACGATGCAAAGTTACAACTCCGCACAGGAAGCAGCATTGCCTCGAAGAATGCTGGAGCTGTCAGACCAGCATCGTAAGGTATGGTCTGCTATTCAGAGGGGTTTCCAGGGCAACCTCCAAGCGCACCGGATGCCAGATGTCATTCAGTGCACTTAAAATCGCGAGTGCCCCTGAATTTTAGGGAAATGGCCTAAACTTGGGCGCCAGTCGTGGCACTGGATTTTTACATCATTATATTATCACGTTGTGTGACAGGTTTTTTCGTGTGTCTCTGCTGAGGGGAATGGCTACAGCCAAGCAACCGGCCAGAGGCATGTCATTTAGAAGTCCCACTATGATTGTCTGAATAACCCTGCTTGATGTGTGTGTGTGTGTGTGTGTGTGTATGTGTGTGTGTGTGTGTGTTTGTGCTCTCTCCGGTGCAACGGCACTGGATCATAGGACATTAACGTATTGTGAATAGACTATATGAACTCAGATCCACATACAAGTTTTTTTGGAGCCCAGTCTGACTTCTTAAAGCCACATGTTTGTCTTTAATTCCATTTGACCAACCTAATGATTTGTAACATGCGAATCAGGCAACATATGGAATTCAGCTCCATACTATTAAGTCCATAAATTTCTCGCTTGTTAATGTCTAATATGAAGGCCACGTTTTTTTCTGTTTCATCAAAGAGAATAATTTTATAAAAATTTAAAAAATCCCCCCAGAGGTCAGCAAACTTGTGTGGAAATATGTGGCTGTATGCCCACCTGTGATGTCATCATTAAAGGTACAGGTACAATGCGGTAGTGTCTCCTCTCCTTGGTCCAGAGGGAGTATGGTGTGTGCTGGTTTTCGTTCAAAATGTTTTTAAATCATTTGGAGTGGTGGAGCTCTTTATTTGATACAGATCTAGGTTTGGCATTACCTTGAACTTTACTGATTTGATTCTATGTAGAGAAAACTGTGTTTTACATGGGGTGTTTGTGCAAAGAGAAGGATATAATTGTATTCAACATTAATAATATTTAAACTATTAATTTAATATCCAACCCTTAAATAAAGGTCTGCCCCTGTCTCAGTTCAGTTGAATTGTTTTTTCTGTTAACTTGTTCTTGGCCATAAAATGCCAAGCAAACTCTCACTCAATCATATTTACAGTCTTAATTAATTAAGTCTACTCTCTGATAACCCCCTCATACACTCTGATACCCATCTCATACACTCTGATGGCCTTCACACACCATCACACATCCTTTCATACTCACTCATGGAGTCTGATACCCATCACACACCCTCTCACACGCTCATGCCCCTCTAATACCCTCACTCACCCTCTCATGCCCTCTCCTATCCCTTTCATACCCTCACTCACCCTCACATACCCCTCTCATACCCTCACTCACCCTCTCATGCCCTCTCCCACCCCTCTCATGCCCTCACTCACCCTCTCATACGCCTCCCATACCCTCACTCACCCTCTCATGCCCTCTCCCACCCCTCTCATGCCCTCACTCACCCTCTCATGCCCCTCTTATGCCCTCACTCACCCTGTCATACCCCTCGCTCACCCTCGCATGCCCTCTTCTGTGCTCTCATACTCATAATCTTTGTGCTTTACGGTGAGAGGCCCTTCAGATAAAATACTAATCGTGTTAAGTCAGATGTGCTCAGCGAGCTGAGGGCGAGCGATCCTACCTTAGACCGTTTCCTCTTTGTGTGGCTTTGCACCTCGGCCAGGAGCTGTGGGGCTGGAGAGGGGATTAACTCGGCATCGCTGCTTTTAAAGCCGTGCCAGGCTCCCCTGCAGCCAGCGTGCCTTCCACCTCTCCCCAAATCTCAATTAAGCACTGCATGGATCCAAATCTCTCTCTCACTCTCACTCTCTCTCTCACTCCCTTCCTCTCCCCTTTTCTCCTTTATCTCCCTTCCTTTCTCTCTCACTCTCTCTCCCTTTCTCTCCTTTCTCTCGCTCCGTTTCCCGCTCTTACTCTTGCTCTCGCTCTGTTTCTCTCCCTTTTTCTTTCTCTCCCTTTCCCCCTTTCCCTTTCTCTCTCTTTCCCTCTCCCTCCCAGTGTCCCGCCTCTCTCTCTCCACCCCTCCCCACGCACACAAATACCTGCACCCCCGTGCCCTGACAGACTAGCTCTCGTGTGTTCACTGCCATGTCCTAAAGCCAATCGCTGCTAATCCGCCTTTCTGCTGCTTATTATATTTCTGATTTATAAAGAGCCAGCATCGTCCTGAATGCAGAGGAGAGAGATTTCCTCAGAATTATATCAGATTACGGATGTTTCTGGGAGCACATGCTGAACATCAGTGGCCCTGAATAATATTGTCGGCGATGATGCAGGGTGATATGATCCTGTGTTATTTGTCTGTGTGTGCTCGTCGGCCTCTGATGTTTAATCACTCTGAGAAAAGGCTTTTTATTGTTTTGGTTTTTTTTTGTTTTTTTTATGCTGGCTCATCCTTCCCAGAGTCCACCTGCTCAGAGTCAGATAGAGGAGGTGCTGTTGGACAGGGAGCAGGGCCGGGGGAGTCCCAGACGGCGAGGAACCACTCTATCTCCCTTCCGCAACGACAGATTGAAACCAGAGCAGAAAGCTGGAAGGGCGCGGCGGTCTGTGAGACGTTCTCTGTGGCGCTTGCGTGGGGCACGGCTCCCCTCGTCCAGGAGCTGGAACGCATTTTCACTCCCTCCTAATCCCCAAACCGCGAAACCGGATTAATCGCCAGGTCTCAGGAGCACAGGTGGCCGTGTGCTGGAGGTCCTTGGCGCCTCACCATTTAGAGCCAAAAGTACTCAGGCTCAGGCTCGTCAAGCTGTGGCATCGAGCAAAAGCGAAAACCAGGAGCGTCTTCGCTCGCTGTGGGACCGGGTTTGCCCTCCCCTGGCACTGATGGCTGTTTGACTCTCTCGCTCACTCGACCTCATTATGGTCCCGTGCTTTTCTCCGTCATGCTCACACCCGGGCGTGTGTGGGGTTCGCGAGCGGGAGGCGCAGGTCCAGTGAAAGAAGACGCACCCTGTGGCTTCCGTTTGGGCTCTTCCTGTGACCCAGTCATCCCTAGTTAATCCCCGAGCGGGTGGGGAGCGGCCGGTGGCACGTCAGAGGGTGGGGAAGCGGTGCCCTGCAGGTGGGGCTTGTCCAAATACAGGCTCGACGTTGATTAAGACTCGCCTGGCAGCCATTCCCCAGTGTTATTGCTGATCTGTTAAAAGTTTTTTTCTCTCTCCCCCCCCCCCCCCCACCCCCACCCCCACCCCCACTCAATTCATTGTGCGCCCAGCGTGATCCGCTGAGACGTATCAGGTGTTCGCAGGGCATTCTGCCTGTTTTCGCTGTGTTTTTCCGGCATGCTCTTCGGGAAAAAAAAAAAACCCCAAAACAAAACAAAAACAGCTGTCTCGCCGAACGCGGCGATGTTTGCAAATCGCAGCGGGGTGCAGCGTGGTCGCCTGGCACCCCCCCTACGACTGTTGGCACGTGTCGACGCAGCAGCTTGGCGCGGTGTTGCGTGCCTGTGCGCGGCTGCCTCCCTCAACCCCCCCCCCCCCTCCCGCCCCCCCACACCCCACACCCCACCCTCAGCCCTCTCTGCTTGTCTTTCAGCCGCAGACGAGTTGGCCGAGCCTGACGCCCCTGTCATCGCCTCCGTCTATCGGCTCCGCCCCCGCAGGTCTTACCCCTTTCAGGTCGCCGCGGTAACGGCGAAACCGCCAAGGCTGAAGAAACAATAAAAAGCCCTGTCAGTTTGAACCCGCGTACGCGCTCAGCGCAGAGCCCGCCTTCCACGGGCTGCGCAGACATATCCTGGGTGTGAGGGCCCAGCCCGCCTTATTACTCCTTACTGCGTTTTTTTCCCTTTCACTTGCTGAATGGCGCTTACTGGGAGCCTCCTGTCCAGCGCGTTAATGTGACATTCCATTCCATTCATTATTCCAGCTTTAAGAACCGCTCCCAAGGGTGTAATGGGTAACGCTCGGAGTAAAAGGCTGAAAGCCAGTGTACACCGGCAGACGCCATTGACACAACATGAGAAAAGGGGGTTGGGGGTTGGGGGTTGTGGGGGTTGTGGGGGGTGGGGGTGGGTTCATGACCTTTCCTCCACTGTTCCGCTGCAGCTGCTGAGTCAGGAGAGAGAACCCCCCCCCCCCCCACCCCCCCAGTCCCCAGTGAAAACCTTAGGGAGACATGGCATCCATCACTGCACAATGGCCTCTGCACATTGTGTGTGTGTGTGGGTGTGTGTGTGAGAGAGAGAGAGAGAGAGAGAGAGAGAGAAAGAGCATGAGAGAGAGAGAGAGGGAGAGAGAGAGAGAGATGGAGGGAGGGAGGGAGGGGGTCTGTGTGTGTGTGTGTGTGTATGTGTGTGTGAGAGAGAGAGAAGGAGGGAGGGAGGGTGGGAGGGGGTCTGTGTGTGAATGTGTGTGCGGGAGAAAGAGGGTGGAATCTGTGTGTGTGTGTGTGTGTGTTTGTGTGTGTGAGAGAGAGAGAGAGGGAGAGAGGGAGGGTGGGGTCTGTGTGTGAGTGTGTGTGCGGGAGAAAGAGGGTGGAATCTGTGTGTGTGCGTGTGTGTGTGTGAGAGAGAGAGAGTGAGCAAGAGTGTTCTCTATAATCCTTGACTCCTGCTTTTCTTATCCAATATGAAAGCTTTGATCATACCAGACTCATTTACTACACCCCCCCCCCATTTCCTTGCAGGCCCTTGGTGAAGGGGGCAGCTCTGGTCACATCTGTGTGTCGGTCTTAGCTGTGAGGACAGAGGGATCGCACCTGCCGCTCCACGGTTAAGGGCCTTTCACCCAAAGAGACCGCCCGCTCACGCAGGCGCTGTTATCTTCTGTGAGGATTGGGCGGCACACCGTTCAACAGCCGACTGCAGGCACCGATGAGAAGCACCCCTACGCCTGTCTCAGAGAGTTTAACTTTTTAAACTGTCCAGGCACCCTTTACTTGCTGGTTTGTCATCCAGACGTACAGTAGTGGCACACGCTTTGCCTCGCGAGCTAGCTTGCTATGCGAGGAACCTCATTTGTTCCTGAGCTGACGGCTACGCTAGCCGTTCTGCCCGCCGTTCTGCTTCCTCTCTGAGCTGGCCCTTACAGCTCCTGAATGTACGGGGCCCCCGGAGGCTCGACATGCCGCCGGCCCGCTCTGCACACTTCCCGTGTAAAGGCCAGGCGAACAAAGACCCCGCGTGAGGAAGGGCTGCGATAATGAAGCAGCAAATCCCCTGTCCTGCTCTGCCCCGGGCCCGGTGGACCCGTCTGATCCCCTCCTGTACCCCCCGCGCCCCCCCCCGCCCCCGCCCCCCCCGCCCCGCCGGAATCGCTTTTCACCCAAAGCCCGGCTGCTTGGCTCTCGGGTTCCGCGCCCCGAAGCGAGCCAAGAACGATCTGGGCCGTCAGTCCGGGGCGAGCGTAAGAGAGAGCTCTCAGCTGCTGACTCGCTGCTGCCCGCTGCCAGACCTTCAAACGGGTCCAGGAGACACTTCCTCTGCACCTACATGCCGCTTCTGCGGGTTATTCTGCGTGCATCCTTTTCCGATTCACTTCCCTCGCATGCAGCATGCAGCATTTCATCGTACGCAGCAAACGATTTGTTTAGCTAAAATTGGCTTTCGTGCTACTTTATACAACCTATTGCTTTGCTTTTAGCTTCTCTTGTATGCTGGGTTTTTTTTTTTGGTTTATCTTCATGTGCAACCTTTTCCGTTTGGCTTCTCTTACGTGCGACATTTTCGTTGTTGGTTCAGCTGAGCATCTTTAAAATGTCTGAGTGTGAGCGTCAGCTGGATGAGTGGAGAGAGGCAGATGCAAGCTGATAGGTCAGGGAGCTGCAGACGCATGGCGATAGGTCAGAGAGCGGAGGTGAGGCGCCCCTGGGGTGGGGTGGCGGGGGGGGGGGGGGAGGCGGGGAACACGATCTCAGCCCTCGGCGGGAATTCGGGTAAGAGGGGCGACGACAGCCGAGAGGAGCCGGGGAGACGGGGTGATAGGAGCACGCCCCGTGCCTCCCCTCGTTCCCGCGGCGGCCATTTTGTGCCCGCGCAGGTGTGCGTGGCGCGGGCCTCTCCGCCGACCCCGCTGACAGATCCGCTGATCCTGCTCGCGGGTCACAGACTGACGGGTGACACCTGCTCCTGCGCGTCACTCTGCCGGGCCAAACCTGAGGGGGAGGGGGTGGTGGGGGGCAGTGCGTGCCTGTCACAGCTAACTGGTCCCCTCCACATATTGGTCGAGAAGGATTTTAGGATGATGGATAGTGGTCAGCACCATTGGGACACATTTATGAGATGATATTATTCAGGAACAACTATGGCTTTCTGGCTTTTGTTCACTTTCAGATCCGGAGGAGAAGAGAGAACGACAGGAGTGTGTTTGGACTGGGGGAAGAAAAGTTTGTCACACAGTGCTACGAAACAGACCAAGATGTAAGTGGGCACATAACTTACATAAATAACGTTATGACTGCAGTTAAAGTCTAAGCGCTGGAAAACTATCTCAGGCAGAGAGACGTGCTGTGCTTTTGTATGGGGTGCCAAATGGGAATGACCCAAATACACGAGGATGTTTCTTACGTTTCTATTTTATTACTGTGAATAGAAATTGTATATCGATTAGGCTAAAATCAGGGAGTGGAGAAGATGGCGGGTGAAAGTGGACAGGCTGTGCATTTGGCCCGGGAGTCTTTGATTGATGCTCTGCTGCACCTATGGCACCTACACATGAAGAAAAGGGGTGGAGTGAGTGATTTGGGAATCACAACGCGAGGGAGAGGTGTCAGCGATTCCATTGCGCGCGTTGCGTTGGGTGGGTACCGGGGTGGGGCACAGGCATGGAGCTTCCTCTCAAACTTTAAGTATTAAATTGCATTCATTCCAAACAGCAACCCGCAAAATACCAATAAACCCGGAAGGGCATTGTCAGAGATTCAGACGAGCGGTTAAGACCCCGTCAAGGTGCGGTTCAACGTGGCACACGCCCTCACGAATGCTCATCCGCACCCGCTCCGCCAGCAGATTTTAAATTTAATGAATCCGTTTGATTATAACGTTGGCCGCGCGCTACAAAAACTGCCGTCTATGGGCCCAAGCTTGCCTCACAGACGCCGATTTGAACCCCGTCTCCAACCTAGTAATCTTCACATCAGCGTTTTCGACGGGGCGACCCGCATTCCAGCGTTAGCACCGCCCGACAGTCAGTTTGGCTGCAGCGTGCGCCCTCCTTCACTTTTCACCCAAACGCCGTTTGCAAAGACGCGCACCTTCAAAACCTCGGATCACAGACGCGGCCTGGAAGCGGCGCGCGGACCGGCGGCCGTAATGGCGGTTTAAGTACGCGGTGAGGGCAGGCCTCGCAGGCCTCGCAGTGATTTATGGCGGTTTTAAGAGGACTTAATGGCCGCAGAGCCGCGTGGCTCTTAACCCTTTGAAGTTCAGAGGATGACGCAATGGGACTGAGTGCTGATGACCACCCACCCTTACCCCCCCACCCCCCACACACACACACACACACACACGCACACACACGCAGGGACACCATACACAAACAAACCTGCACATACACACACACACACACACACACACACGCAGGGACACCATACACAAACAAACCTGCACACACACACACACACACACACACACACACACACACACACACACGCAGGGACACCATACACAAACAAACCTACACACACACACACACACACACACACACACACACACACACACACGCAGGGACACCATACACAAACAAACCTGCACATACACACACACACACGCAAAGAGACATGCACGCACACACACACACACACACACACACACACACGCAGGGACACCATACACAAACAAACCTGCACATACACACACACGCACACACACACACACATGCACAAACAAACCTGCTGTCACACACACACACACACACATACAAATAGACATGCACATAAACACACACACATACACATGCACTCATACACAAACAAACTGGCTCATACACACATACCAACAGACATGCACACACAAATGCACACATACACAAACATACATGCACATACTCACATATACATGCACACAAATAGACATGCACGCACACACACACACATGCACACATACACAAACAAACCTGCACATACACACACACAAATAGACTTGTGCATGCTCTCCTACATACACACACATATTCATACACACATACCCAGACATATGCATGCACACACACGTGTATACACACACACAAACAGACATATGCATGCACGCACACACGTATATACACATACACACACACACACACACGCATACACACAAGCATTAACAGACACACACACACACACATGCATATATTAGAGAAAGTGATTGACAGAAGCAATAAAAACCATAGTAGGTCTGTTGTTTGGAAGCAGCTAGCTCTTTGGAGAAACATTCTCTCATCCCAGCTGTTGGGGGGATAAATTCTATGTTCCGGGGCCTTGCCACCATGTAATCAATACCAGGCCGTGCATTACCAGTTAAACGGGGTGTGTTGAGAAACAAATTGATCCCAAATGCAAACAAAATTTTGCATTAAGATATTAGACCACTTCAACTGAACTTTTTTTATTGTAGAAATTTGGTCAAAGCCATCAGTATGGAATGCTGACAGAGACTGTGATAAAGAGAGTGAGACAGACGGAGAGGAAAAAACAAAGGATTAAAGAAAGACAAGAGAGGGTGACAGAGGGGAAGGAAACCCTGTATGATCTGCAGGTGGCTGAGCAAGATTGGTGTGATGTCACAGCTATGACATCACCACCAGCAGGTCCAGATGGCCCCTCCCACACTCCTGCATCTGTTCTGTTTTATGGCATGAAAAACAGATAATGAGAGATGAAGAGAAAGAGCGCAAGGCAGAAAGACAAAGAAGGTGTGAGAGATTTAAGATTTTGTTCTCTTGCTAGTTTAATGTATTTAGATTTACATTTAGTCTTGGTTTATTTAAGTGTTATTTCTGATAATACTTCGGAAACATAAGTGTGTACTTCTCATGCCAAGAAAGTGGATTCATACTTGAGAGAAAGAGCGAGAGATAGGGGTGTGGGAGGCTGACAAAAACCGAAAGAGAGAGTGAGAGCAAGAGAGAGAAAAAGAGAGAAGAGACTTGATTCAGGCTGTGGCTCTTTTGGGAACTGGAGAAGATAACTTTCTACAGACTACAGTATCACAGTGGCTGATCACAGCTGGAAAACAGGACTTCTTCGCACCTCGTGCAAGAACAGTTTCAGTTCTTTTTTAGAAAGTTCTAAATGCATGCTTGCATAAAACAGCTGCAGCGAGTGGTAAGGTAATTATTTATCCGTATTCTAGGAACGGGGGACTTCTGCACCCCCATTGCTGCGAATATAACCATTGGAATGGATTCAAGGGCATTCATCACAGAAGCCGATCTTCCAAAAGCACCAACAATGTTCCCCGAGCTCCGAGATATACTTCACAGTAAAACGAGTTTATTGAGACGTGGAACATGCTTCGGCTCTCCCTCCCGCCTGCACCCAGTCGTGATCTAAGCCGTGCCGTGCTGATTTATCACGGGCTTGCGCTCAGGTGCCTGGTTTAAGGATCACAGCGATGGGGCACATAACTGCGCATCACCGCGGCACTTAAAGCCCATGAGTTAATCACTCCGTCTTGTTGAGCACTTGCTAGCCTTGCTGAAAGGAGGAAGCATGGTAAACAGCATCTATTTAAGTGCCAGGACGGGCCACTGAAGTGAAACGGCAGCCCGGTGCGAACGTACGCAGGAGAGAGACGCCCTCGTCTCCCTCACACTGTCCCGCTGCTTCGACTGGTTCATACTCCATTCATGAAGACCGTGGAGCTCATGGTGCAGACAAAGATGTGACTTAGTATGTCCAGTTCCAGTATGCGCATGCGCACACACACTCAAACACAAACTCTCTCTCACACACACACACACACACACACACACAGAAACCGATGCGCACAAGCACGTGCACACCTGCCGTCCAGTAATTTATGTGGCCACTCTCCCTCTTGGCGAGAGAGATAGAGAGAGCCAATCTTCCATTAGCAAACGAGTCTCTCTGTCCATATATTTCCTGTCCTGTCAGAGCCCTGGAGAGGGGAGCCACGATAACAACATGTACATTATTAAACACAGCTCCGGCCACAGAACAACATGCTGGGGCATTGTGCCGCCATCAACAGCGGGCAACTGGCCAGAGTCCACCCAGCTACTAACTCAGAACATTGTATAGCATCACCTTGACAACCAGTGTCCACCCAGCTAATTATGCAGAACCTTTCACCACATCACCATGACAACCAGTGTTTGATCAGCTACTAAATCAGAACCTTGTACCACATCGCCACGACAACCAATGTTCAATCAACTACTAAATCAGGGCCTTGTACCACATTGCCATGACAACTGGTGTCAACCCAAGAACTTTGCACCGCATCACCACAGCAACCAGGGTCAATCAACCACTAAATCAGAGCTTTGTACCACATTACCATGGCAATGATTGTAAATCCTGCTTCCAAATTTGAATCGTGTACCACATCACCACAACAGTCATGTAATCACAACTAGCGAATCAGATCCATGGGACTACACCAGCATGACAACCAGTGTGCACTATGCAGAACCTTCATTTTTTTACCACCAAAAATATTTCACAGGAACTGCTGTTACATCACCGTTACTACAGAAATTCAGCATTAACACAGGCAAAATTAAAGTTCTAGAAAAAAATCAATACCACCACCATATATATATATATATATTTATATATATATAAAAAATAACTTTTCCACCTTCCCCCTATTAACAAAACCTCTATGACTGACTTGCTTGCTTCTGTCTGTCTGTCTCTCTCTCTGTCAGTCCCCATTTATATCTCCCTCTATTTCTCTTCCTCTCTCACAGTTAAACAGCTCCAAAACACATATAAAGAAACTGAGGTTTTAACGAGCGAACTTACGGTAAAATATTAACAGAGCCTGCCATTAAAGTCCGTGACATTTACAGGACAGTATTTAGACACTGTTTGCCAGGACCAACGTTACAACAGGTAGTAAAAGTTTTATGGTGTGCAGTGGCGGCGGGGTTCATATTTCAATTAATGAACACATGGTTTAATAGTGTAAATAAATATATAAATTCAGCGGGGGTTGATGGCGCTGTGGTGGTCAGATTCTGCCACTTTTCAGACTGGCCCTGCTGTGACTCATCGCTCCATCTGTCTCTCTCTACCTGCTGCCTTTCTTCCGCAGCACATACAGACTTATTTGTCCATCTGAGAAAAGCAGAAGAGTAGCTTTAGATCATCGGCTGGAATATGCCTTCACCTTCCGTGAGTAGCGTGTCGGCAGATGTGTGGATTTTATTTATTTATTTTTGCTAATTTATTATTATTTTTTTTGGCGAGAGCTCCGCTCCGGTTGTCCGCGCACTGTAGCAGTCTGATGCAGCCGCGAGGTCGCGGGGCTTTTTCTTCCAATATTGTGAGTCTAAATCCTTTGTGAGGGACTGCGCTGGTATGTTTGAGTGAGGTATTTAACCTGAATCACTCACGTGTGCGTGGAGCTATGCACATAAAAGCTGTACAAACTGCCTTCTATTAGTGACCCTTCAAAGCAAATAAACAACGATAGTATCAAACAGGCTTCACACGATGTTGCATTGTGGGATATCATTCTCTATATTGTAAATTTGTGTCACGTGTTCTCATCTTTGCACAATGATTTGAGACAATAAACATTGTTTAGTTTATTTTATTTCGGTCTAATTGCTTTCATGTGCTATTTTGCATCCGAGCACAGCTGTGGGATATTATGGTGCTTTTGACTGTTGATATTTTACGCATGTTCATTTGGAATTCATTTATTCGGGCCCCATTCATCCATTCAATGTTAGCTTTGGCAACTGGAAAGGCAAATTGAATATTCATTTAGAATTCGTGGTGACAGATGTATTGATTTGATATATTTAATAACATTATTCCCCGTTGATTTTATCTAATGGATGTTCTTTAGACTAATAGATTGATTGAAGTAGTAATTACTCTGTGCAATGAAACGCTGTGTGGATCTACAAAGCAAATCAAGTGAACAAGGACCCGCTCTCCTTCTAAAAGGTGATATCTTCCACCATGTCTTCCACCATGTCTTACATTAGACATACGTGTCCTTAGCACAATATGAAAGAATGATATGCTAGCCAAAGACATATGAAATATTATAAATATATCACAAAATGCATTATCCATATATTGTCCATTATTCAGGAAATACAATTATTATTATTATTATTATTATCATAATTATTAGAATTTTTCCTTTTGTTGATTATAATTTATGATAAGCCAGACATGACTCACCCTATTGGTGTGACGAGATTGGCCCTGTGGACAGTGAAAATGTCATTGGTCAGCCTGTCAGAAGCTGCTGCCATGGCAACACATTGATGTGACAAAGGGTGCAGACAGCAGTCCTCTGGGCCAGTAAACTCAGCGAGACAAACGCAGTGCCTAGACCTGCCATTGTGACATCATTGCTATCCCAGAGTTCCCCTCAGAAAGCTGCTCTGATCCGGTCACCGATGGCAATGCGTGGCCATGTTAATGATGGGGGAGGGGTGGGCTGAGAGCCTTTTAACCCGCACAGGCTTGCGGCCAGACTTTGATCTGGTTACAGGGCTCCTGAAAATAGCTATAGTAATAGGCCACAGGGTAGTGAGACAGACATGGGGGATGGTCCTTCCTTTTTCAAAGCATGACTTGTGAAATGATTAATTTATTATGTATGAAATAACCTATTCATCTGCGCCGGGCACCTAGCATCCGAACTGTCTGATAATTGCGAGCCGGCTATCGATTCCCATCACGTAAGAGCAAGTAAAAGGCTTCGTTTCACCCCCGGTGCAAATGGGCTAGTGACCCACTTTGGAACCCGACCCAAATTGGAGGAACCGAGGGACCGAGCAACGCGAACAAAGGAGTGTCCCACCACTGCCTGTGCGATGGGGAGCTCTTCCTGGGCTTGGCAGCGGTGCAGGCAGGCATTAATGGTGAGCAGCCTGAGAAATGGTCCTGTCTGGAAGTGGTCCGGGGCAGTTATAAATGAGCTAATGGTGGCGAGCGCATTCATCCCTGTCCAGAACAGAGGGGGCGGTCGGGGTGAGCGGGACAGAGGCAGTGGGTGTCACTAAACCGGTAACAAAAAAAGACTCTCTCTCTCTCTCTCTCGCTTTTTCTCCATCTCCCCCTTTGACAACTGCATTTACGTGTTTCCTTTTCACCAGTTAAAACACTTATTAATCTTCTTTTCTTACTCTGCTGAAAGAATCACATTAGGACAGCCTGAGTGTGTGTGTGTGTGTGTGTGTGCGTGCGCGTGTGCAACTGTGTGTGTTTATCCATGAGCAATGTTGAGGTGCACGTGTATACGTGTGCGTGTACATACGTTTGTGAGGTGAGTGTGTGAGTGTGTGTGTGTGTGTGTATGCACGTGCGCAACTGTGTGTGTTTATCCATGAGCAAGGTGAATGCGTATGTGTGTGTGTACATACGTTTGTGAGGTGAGTGTGTGTGCGTGCACGTGTGTGTTCATGTATGTGTGAGGTTTGTGTCTGTGTGTGCGTGCCTGCGTGTGTCCATATGTCTGTGAGATGAGTGTGTGTGTGTGTGTGTGTGTGTGTGTGCACGTGTGTGTGGGCGCATGCATGGGAGGTGGGACTGAGAGAGCAACTGTTCTCACAGGACACTCTAGAACACTGCATGTGGGTGTTCAGTGCTCAGCTTTATCCAAAGAGAACACCCCAAAAATGCCTGCGGCGATTCTTCTATATATATTTACATTCTGACATAATACTGCATGGTTTTTACATCAACTTTTTTTTTCACAGTATCTACATTTTCATGCTTCCTTTTTGAAACTCCCATCCATTGCAATATGGAACAAGCATTAATGAGATGCAGAGTGCTGTCAATTTCCTTAATTGAAAAGCCAAATATTTGCTAAAGCAATTCAGCGTTAGCACCTCACTCAAGGTTATGGTGACCAAGGTCAACGACCTTTCAGGCAGTTCATCCTCTGAGCTCATGTTAAAAAAAATCGGCTATTCTTGGCATTATTTGTGCCGTACTGCCACCGCCTTCGGATTCAGAACCCCGGTGCTCAGACCACAGAGCACACAAATGTCCTCACACACCTGATACAAGCATTTAGTCTGGTCAAACATAGGCAAAAGGAACAATTTAACTTATTCATTTATTTACTTGTTTTTTTTGCCAGAGCCCCACACCCCAAACTCACAGCATGAAAAAAAATCAGTTGGTAAACGTTATTACAACATTAATGTCTTGCTGTATTTATAGCAGTGGGCCTACACTGTGTTAGGATTACACTCTGTTTGGCGTTTTTGTTTGTCACCCACTTAAGCATCCACTTAAGAAAAAAAGGTGAAAGCACAGTACCTACTTAGAACTCTGCCTGTTAAAACGGATCAACGCAGAAGCGTAGTCTGTTTTTGTGGGTAATTTATGAGTTCTAGAACGGTGACGTCACCTCATGGAATCTGCCTCGATATTTCATTTTATGTCGGATTTCATCACGACGCGAAGCCTAATGTATTTTGGCATTTTTTAAATTCCAGTGTAAGACTTCTTTTTATTATTATTATTATTATTATTATTATTATGTATTTCTCCTTCAAGTGACAATAAGTAATACCACACGTTCAAACTGACGAAAATGTATTGCATGTTCTAAATAAATAAATAAATAAATAAATAATAAATGTCCGATTTGATGGGATGTAACGAGCAGCCTTGTTTATTTATTGGGATTTCCACAAAATTGGACGGGCCAGCATTCAGCATTGTTGCGGCCAGAAACGAGACAGGATCAACACATCTGTTCATGAAGTTGTTGAGAAAGCGCTAAGATTGCAGTAAAGGTACGTATCTTTAACATAAACATAGGAAAGAAAAACTAATCTTCTTTCCATTTGTTGGTCACGGTGATGGCATAGTGGACAACCTCGAATATCCAATTAAGTGCCATAAAACATTTGAGTTGTACGTTGAATATTACGATTCATTATCGACTGGAAGGTTTTCTTAAGTCAGTTATACAACACACGCACTGTCACCAGAAGCAGTAACCAGTGTGTTTTTACGTCGTATGCATATCTCCCGCAGATCTACTAAAAAGACCACCCATAAGAAATCACCTATAAAGAACGCACAATATACAGGTCTTTCTGACGCGTGCCAAATATGAACATTATATGAAATAATTGTTTTCTACTAAAAAACTATACCTTTTTCACTACCGGTGCAGTAATTAGGCCTATGACGTAGATGTAGCTAATCTTAAGTACTATAATAATATAATGCTATAATAACAGCTAATTTCCGCGATTGTGTTCATTAACCCTATTTTTCCCTTCCTCCCTGCTGACTTCATATGTACGTATAGGCAGGTGCACATTGCGTTTCGTCCTCGGTTGTATAGGCTCTAATAGGGCCACTTCACGGATTGAATCCATATAAGCCCGCGGGCAGCTAAAGTCTCTGTGAATATTTTTTGGATGACTATAGATGCTTATGCAAGACTTCTTTGGGAAAAATCTGGGCATTAACGGGTTAAGTATATAAACATTTATCACAAGAATTAAAAGTTTAAAAAATGATTTTATATATATATATATATATATATATATATATATACACAAGCTTAATACAAAGCAGTATGTGGGGGGGGGGGGGGTAGGAGGGGGAAGTAATCCCCCTAGAGAAGTAGAAAATCATAACAGCTGGGGACTGTTAACCCTGAAAATATTCATTTAGTACAAATTTACGAGTGCTGTATTTCCTCCAACAATTGCTTTCCCTCAGAATGGGGGCCGAATGATATTTGGTAGGCCGATCTGAATGCCATCTGAGCCGGTAACCGCGGCAATAGGCTTCCCAAACCCCGTGACACAGGGTGCCTGGCAGATCCGCCCTCCCAAGCCATTAGGTTCAGCAGCAAGAATCGAGTTCGCGCCAGGATCGCCACACAACCATCAAGCAGTTGCACCCCGTCAGTAGCGGGCGCTCCGCTGGAGACGCGCTCAGAGCTAAGGTAGAACACAATAACAATAACGATAATGATAATAATAACAGACGCACAGCACATGCGATAATGGAGGTTAAATGGCGGTGAACGCTATAGTACATGTTTTTTCCCCTTTTTTTTTGCTAAAGTGCACAGCTTTTCCGGCCTTTCATACACGTTCAATTTAGTCTCTGCGGCAGTGAATATGCGCAAGTGCTTTTAAGCATGGGATGGGTGCTTTTAACCTGTCTGCGTTCATTTGTTTTCCTTTCTGATGCTGTTATCGAGGTCAGCATGCGGTTCTTTCGCGTTCGTTAACCCATTTATCCAGCACAATTCCTCGTTGGAGGCTGCAGCACATTTGCGCTGCATGGGTTTAAATCCCACAACCCCTTAGTGTGGGGAGTGGAACGCACAATCCACTGCAACAGAGCACAGCGGTAGTGGTAACGTTGCTGGCGAATTCAGGTCTGCTGCTGCTTTGGTTTGGGAATGGTTATAAACTCCAGAGTCTCCATGACAATGAGGAAATATGAAAATTTTTAAAACAAAAACGTAATGTCACTGCAAGGCCACTGGAGAAAACCAACCTCCCCCAAACCTTTTAAATACAGCGGTCCCCATTCTCTTGCTCCAAGTAAGCACCCACTGACCTCTAGTGGTATTGCCATGTATTGCAGTTAACATAAGTACTCCATTCAGTTTCCTGCTTGAATTTTCTCCCACAATGAATGAACTGTCCATGACCTTTAACCTCCATCCGTCAAGAGTGTTTCCCTCCTTTCCTTCACCTTTAATGGAACCTATTTATTTGCAAGCATGACACTACAGTGATGTGTATATTTCACAGATCAAACTCAACCGATAATGAAAAAGTTGGACAAATCGTTGCCCAATATAATAAGCTTTAGTGCCCCCTTGTGGTTGACGCTGTACGGAGCAGTCATGAACAAAATCACAAACAATAACTTTTGAGACAACTTTTGAGGCTTTTTCCTGTGCATTGCTTTGTCAGAACCCCAGGTGGGTTTTGTCATACTGTACTATGATACTATTGCCACAGAGGATATTTTTAGATCTAATATTTAATCAGAACAATAAACACTGGTTTGTAATTGACACAT
This sequence comes from Anguilla anguilla, assembly GCF_013347855.1. Classification (NCBI taxonomy): domain Eukaryota; kingdom Metazoa; phylum Chordata; class Actinopteri; order Anguilliformes; family Anguillidae; genus Anguilla; species Anguilla anguilla. The sequence goes on along the minus strand of NC_049217.1, from coordinate 24,334,725 downwards.
TACTCAGGTTTTCACTCATGCTCACACTGTCACTTTGCTCTGTGTGATGGGACTAGGAACAGCTTTCAGCTAGTACAATAAGGAAGTGTATATACACCCTGCCTGCAGTTCAGTTTACGTAAGTCCATATTCAAAACTGTCAGAGTAAACAAATGTAAAAAAAAAAAAAAAAAAAGAAATACAAATGAGCAATCTTTTGACCTGAGAAGAGGGGATTGGGTTCATCTCTTCTCATTGGCTAAGGCATGCAGATGTAAAGTAGAGGGGATGTGGGTGGAGTTGACGTGAGCCGATGGGGTGGAGTGTGGAGTAGAAGGCATGTGGACGGGGGTACAGTGGGCCATGAGTGAGCCTTGAGCAAGGCAAGAAAATGTTGGTGGGGTAGAAATCAAACTCATTTCAACAGTACTGGGGCGGCACGGTGGTGCACTGGCTAGAGCTGTGGATGGTGCACTGTTGCCACAGCAGGAAGGTCTTTGGTTTGAATCCCAAAGCCTTACTGTGGTGATTTTGCATGTTCTCCCCACGTGGGATTCCTTTTGGGTACTCCGGTTTCCTCCTCCAGTCCAAAGACACACAGGTTAGGTTAATTGCAGAGTCTAAATTGCCCCTAGGTATGAGTGTATGAGTGCCCTCAAAGGTGTATTCCTGCCTCTCACCCAGTGCATCCTGGGATAGGTTCTAGCACCTCTTGCGTCTCTGACCAGGCTGCTGACTAGTCAGTTCCACTGTTTTTACCCCAGTAGTGTAAGAAAGTGTGTAAAGGAGGAGAAAACGGAGGTGTGTTCTGTGGTGAAGCAGCCCGTTTACAAGAATTTTGTTTTGACAAAATCCGTTTTAAAACATTTTGCTTAAATCATTTCATTTTGTGGTGGACACCAGGGGGTGCCATGCACACTGTGTTTTTATTGTTGACCCACATCTTCTGAAAAAGAGACCAGGATGGATGCTCTGGAGGGCAAATGATCAGAGGATAGAGAGAGTGAGGGGCAGGGAGAGAAAGAGAATGTTGTACTATGTCCATGTCCATCTGAGTGTGTGAACACTGACATTGAAAGTTTCAATGAAGCAGTTTCAGTTAAAGGTGCAATAGTGGTGCAGCTGGAGGACCCGTTCTGTGAGTCAAACCTGCAACCTCCTGCTTATGAGTGCAGACTAACCCATAGCACTGCTGCCTTCAGTAGGCTGTGGTACAGGACCTAAATACTTAACTTGATGAAGAGGGGCAACTAAGCCTTGTGTGGAACTTAAATGGTGAATCATATAGGCAACATTACAGAATATACAGTATGTCCCGATTTTCAAATTGTGATTGTCTAAATTGTGCTTTTCTATTAAATTGTGCCGCACACTCACCAGGACCCCTGTAGCTGAAGTGTGTTGTGTGCATTCCTCTGATGCACTCACCTGCAAGCCAGTGACTATTTTACACCCTACAGTCCTACGAGTGGAGCATGAGTGCGCAACATCCAGATGTCGCTATTAAACACTTGACATCCCCTCTAGAATTACCTTCCTGGAATGCCAAAGTATCTGACAATTGATATGCGTATAGTAAAAAAAATAGAACATGAATATTTAATAAAGTTATTCCCTGTTGATTTTATCTAATGAATGTTCTCTATACTAATAGATTGTTTGAAGTAGTAATTACTGTCCATTGATTGCACTGGAGTAATTACTGTGTGGTGAAACATTGGATCTGCAGAGCTTGGCAAACGTGAAAGAACCTTCTGCAATGTGATAAGTTTCGATGCATCTTATAAGACAAAATTAAATTATTAAATGTCCCTAATTACATTTTCTGTGGGCATTTGAACATCCCACATATAGATATGATTGCCCCCTGCTTCCTTAAAAAAGATTAAATGACAATGTAAATTTAAGCCAAGTGGAATGTGGAAGAACAGCGAGCAGTGGCGGTGCATTAGCTACCTCTGGAAGATAAATAGCGCTGTTTAAAGGAGTAAGGACTGTGGTCCCTCCTTGTTATTTGCAAGGGTGTACCTGAGCCAATTCCAGCTGGACCGGTTTCCGAAAAATCCCCTGACCCGTGGAGTACCTGGGGGCAGCAAACAGTACCCACCAAGCACTCTTACACGGCTCACCTTATCCATTTTTGGAGGGTTTTAAAAGCTTGACGGTCTTACGAATTGGCCAGAATTCCAGGGAGGCGTTACTAATTGTAACCCGCAGCCAGCTCTGCCCTAAAAGGACAGGGCCCGGGGAGAAATGCCACGGATGTCACCGGGACAGTGCGAGGTGAAATATGACGGATGTCGCCGGGTGCTTTGTGAGCAGGTGCATCGGGTGAAGGTTAAGACCGTATTTTTCGCATTTCAGACGTTTCCTCGGGCGATCGTGGACAGTAAGCGGCGCTGCTCTCTCTGTGCCTGGTGAATATTGCGGGTCCGCCCCGTGCATTTGGCTGCAATGTGAATAAACTGCATTTCTGTTGTCAGCCTGGGCTCCTTTTCTCACTCTGGAATGGTACACCGATTAGCCATTTTTCAGAGAGGTTCTTTTCACAGGTCATTTGTGCTCAGCAGGAATACTGCTTACATCTTGAAATGTATCACATTTTGCATACAGACACAAATATCCTATTTATATACACACATTCTCTCTCCTTCTCCCCACCCCTCTCTCCCTCTCGCTCTCGTTTAAATTCAAATTTTATTGGTATGCCTTTATTAGCATGACAAGAAGTCTTGAATTGCCAAAGCGCAGGTCAATTTACAGATAGTAACAATAAAAACAATACCTAATACCATTACATAACATATTCTGTAATTATGCCTTGAGCTAATTATTAAATAAAAAGTTTAAAAAGTCATCTCTCTCTCTGTGTTTTTTTTTTGTTTTTTGCATTTATACAATTCACCACAGGGAGGCAATATTGTACAAAAGGTCTAACAAAATCGCAATATGGCAATTGATGTCAACATCATTGATATGTGAAAAAGAATTTACTGCAGTGTGACAACTTGGTGGTGGTGTCTTATTTGTCTCATCTGTATGGACTTAGGGAACCCTGGCAAAACTGTAAATTTGTGGCTGCTCACAACAGATCTATTAAAAAAGGATGGTTTTTCTAATTAGTTGCTCACTCAGACCCATCCAGTTCCATTTGCTTACGGTCAGATTTAGGCTTTTGAAGTGCTGTATTTTGGTTATGTTTTCTTGTGCATAAGCCCTGCTTGGTGATGTTTGTCCTCTCCTGGGTGACCAATTTTTTCCCACATTTTTCTTTTCACTCCTAATTTGGAATTGCTAGTCATAATTCTGTGCCCCTCTAATTGCTGCAGCTTTTTCTGTTAAATTTTGCGGGGCCAGAACAAGCACAAATGTTAACCAAAACGTATCTTTCACTGTACACAAAGACTGTCTGGGCTAATCGAAAAAAGAAACACAAACCTGAAATGATATCAAAAATCCAAAAATTTGAACTGTTCCTTTTCAAAGACGTGAAGCCGAGCATCTGGTTTGTCCAGATGAGATTTAATTTACTTTAAATTAATTAAAATCTTCCCATACTTTGAATAGTTTTAAGAAACAGTTGAAAAACTGACTCTGAGTAATACGTCTGGGAATGTACTATTTTAGGACAGATTTTAATGTTGTATATGTGTGGAATGTGTTGGTTTTATAATGTGTAATGAGTAGCTTACATGCCACACCTTTTTCCTGCCTGCCTCCTAGCCAAGTCTCAATGGAAATGAGTCATGTGACGTTATTGCGGCCCGATAGATTAAGTAGCATATGCATCTTTCTGTATTGAATTTATCAAATAAATCAATCAAATATTGGATCTGTGCAGTTGCTCTTTAGAGCCCCCTGGTGGCAGTGGCACTCTGCAGCTCCTGCAACCAAGGTGCCTCCGTGGCCCCAACGTTCAAGTAAATCCCCTTATTCGGAGTTGCTTCCATGTTTGGGTAAAACGCTGGGCACCAGTCATCTCACGGTAGATGTAATCAGCCGTGAAATGGAACCAGGAGTTGCTTTGCATGAAGGGACAGTGCCGGCGTTTCATGACTGCGAATGAGGCGCGAACTGTACCCTCATTTCTGAGAAGTGGCCCCGTATGCTTCCGAGGGTGAAAAGACACCGCATGTTTTTTTTAAACGGGTAGGATATCCTAATTAAAAACAATGTGTCAATATGCTGAGAACAGGGAATCCAAAACATAAATAAGTTAGTACAAAGAGTAAACAAAGAGCTTTTGCATAGACAAGTGTGATCACGTGATCTGGGTCTAAGCAAAAAGGACTGTTCGGAAACTTCCTGTATCACGCAGGGCGTCTATGGAAAGTGGCCTCCAGCTACTCGTACTTTAAGCTTCAGAGCTGAAGGAAAAGTTCCATTTAATGTTTAAGGGCCAACAAAGATTTCTTTTCAATTCAAATATTTTGACAGTTCCATGTATGGCTACTTCAAAATATGCGGTATACCTTATTTTTTTCTTTATTTTTTTTTTACAATATACATTGAAGTTATATATATAAATTCAATTCTTTATTTTTGCCAACTATATATATATGTTTGTGTCATTTTACACTGTTACTGCAATTGGTACTATATACATTACAAGAGAGCATACATGTTTATCCCCATTAAACAGAATATAAAATATAAAAACAGTCATAGAAAGACCAACAAACAAGACATTATATTTCCATTAATTGTTGAAATGTATATCGAAAGTGTTTTTTTTACATTTAGAAATTTTATGTTTTATTTTACATAATGTTTTCAGAATTATGAATCCTGATCTTGGATTCCTGCTAGTCTCAGAAAATATACTGAAGTCAAGGACCGCTGTGGGAATAATAGAAGACGTGAAAACTGGGTTGGGTTAAAATCCATCCACTGGATCTTTGCCGATTTTTCTCATGAAATATAAATTCTAGAATGTGGACACTGCTCTTATAAGAATTACTTGTAGCTCATAAAGTTAGATTCATCTGAGCAGGTAATTTCTTACGTGTTCATTTTGGTCCGTGTGAATATTTTCACCATTGTAAGAGCTATATTGTGCTGCCCGGAGAAGGCTAATTTCATAATATTGCATATTGAATGATATGGTGCTATAAAATCTAAAGGCATTATAACACTTTCTGAGTTTTACCACAATGTTTGTAAAAGATCATTAATTCTGAAATATTATGTTAGGGGACCTCATATTATACAGATAAGGTCTAGTAACATAATATTTCATAATCACATTATGAGCCATTATGTATGCTTATAACTATGCTTCTACTGTATTTTACTGCATTATGCATCATTATTCATTTTATAATTACAGTGGTTTTATTTTCAGGATGACATAGGACGGCCGTATGGGGCCTTAATGAGAGTAGCGGGTAAAGGGTGACTCTGTGACTGGCACTGTGGGCGCCAGTGTCGGAGGTGTCTAAGGTCACCCGGTCAAGGTTCAGCCAAGCCTGACCACAGCCAGCTTTGGGAGAGATAGAGATGGAGACACGACACCTGCTAATGTCCAGTGAGGTGTTGATCGTCAGGTCACCCTGGATTTTGCCCATGCCCCTCCCCCCTTCAGAGCCCCCCCCAAGAAAGGTGTTATGGTCTGGCTGCACTCCTGACTTGTTCAAACTGGGCAGAGACTGACTACTGACAGATGGGCGGGGGGCTGACTGGATTAGATCTGACTAAGAAAGCAGGGGGGATAACTGAAGGGACGATTAGAGTCTTGCGGAAACGAAAGAGCATTGCTTTCTTCTCAATTACTGTGTTTGCAATCGACTGTTTTGTGTGTGGATGGGGGTGGGGCTCTCGACTGCATAGCAAGTGTGACTTCATGTGTGTTTATGTAAATGTATGTCTGCGCACGTGTGTGCACACGCATGCGCACGTATGAGTTTGTGCATTTCATTGTATGTGAGGGCTTGTGTGTGCATACAAATGTATGTGTTGAGTGGTTTCTCATTTGTGTTTCTACACATGTGTGTGTCTGAGTGTGTGTGTGTGCAAGTGCGTGTGTCGGGGGGGGCAGGGTATGGGCTCAGCTGGCATGGCTGCCTTGTGCATACACCAATATGGGTGTCCCATAGAGTTTTGGCATTGCATTGTGAAGCGTAGTGCCAGGGAAGCAGCCTGCCAGCTGCAGCTATTACTATTGTTGATGCAGAGTGAGAAGCAATCTGGCTCCCTGCCCAACCCTTAATGGAGAAAAGTAGTCTGAGATGAGGGGAATAATGGTGGAAAACAGAGATGAAGAGATACTGAACAGGAGCAAAGGGGGAGGGAATCCGGACCAAGCGGTATTACACCGGACTGAAACTGACATTTTTCCAAAAAGGAAAGGGATGGAAAGATATAAGAAGAGGAGAAGTTTGTGTGTAGAAAGAAGGGAGCAAACCTCTTCTAATTACCATGGCAATGAAAAGTCTAGTGTGTCCAAAAGTCTTGAAAAGAGACTCTTCCTCATGGTCTCCATTTGTTAACCTGCAGCTAATCGCTGAGAAAGGTGGGGGGACAAAACATGACCTTAAGTAAAACAAAATACAGACTACAGAGTTTATATTGTGGTAGCAGTTTTGCATTTTTTTTTTGCATAGGGAGGGAGAGAGAGAGTGAGGGAGAGATGGAAAGAGGGAAAGAGCAGATTAAGGGAAGAGTTTATTATCATAGTTAAAACAAACAGACAGCGAGGGAGTGAGGAGGTTAGCCGTGTGCTATTGGTGTGACGTCAGTAGCTTGGGTTGAGGTGCTGTGTCCTGCTGATTTTAATCCATGCTGATTAGGAAACAGAAAAAAAAAGCAAGCTTGTGTTCGGGCTCTCCGGGGAGAGACCAGCGTAGAGTTTTCACTGGAAGGAGCAGAAAAAGGGAGGAGGAAATTGTTTTTTTTTTTTTGTTTTTTTTTAAAGTCACAGCAAATCGACAGCCTCAATCAGACCACGGAAATACCCTGGGGGAAAAAGGAAAACAGAGAACTCCAACAGAGGAAAACAAAGACTTAAGACTTGTGAGTACATTACAGGATTTGTCTTCTTATATGAGTGCGAAAGGGAAGCTGTTTTCAGTTACGGTTTTCCTCTCTCGCTCGGCTAATTCTCCCGCTCACCTTTTTTCATCCTGACCCTCCCTCCTCACCATCTGCGCCTCTCAGCCCAAACCTCGCTGTTCGAAGGTCAGTCAGAATGCCCACGAATGGGACCGGCGACGCTCTGAAGCTCCAGTTCGGGCTCGTCAACCAGGAGAACCGCTACCTGACGGCGGAGGCGTTCGGCTTCAAAGTCAACGCCTCGGCAACCAGCATGAAGAAGAAGCAGATCTGGACTCTGGAGCAGGAGGAGCAGGACGGCCAGGCGGTTTACCTGCGCAGCCACCTGGGCCGCTACCTGGCCTCCGACAAGGACGGCAGGGTCACCTGCGGGGCGGAGGAGCCGGACCCCGACTGCCGCTTCCTGGTCGCGGCACAGTCGGACGGCCGCTGGGCCCTGCAGTCCGAGTCCCACCAGCGCTACTTCGGCGGCTCCGAGGACCGCCTGTCCTGCTTCGCCCAGGCCGTCGGGGAGACGGAGCTGTGGGCCGTCCACCTGGCCCTCCACCCGCAGGCCAGCCTGCTGAGCGTCAGCCGCAGGCGCTACGCCCACCTCTCCGCCCAGGAGGACGAGATATCCGTGGACAGCAACATCCCCTGGGGCGTGGACTCCCTGCTCACGCTGGTCTACCTGGAGGGCAAGTACTGCCTGAAGACCCGCGACAGCCGCTTCCTCGGCCACGACGGCAAGCTGCTGGAGGAGGGCGGCCCCTCCGCCGCCTACACCCTGGAGTTCAAGTCCGGGAAGCTGGCCTTCAAGGACTGCGAGGGGAAGTACCTGGCGCCCACCGGCCCCACCGGCACGCTGCGGTCCGGCCGCTGCTCCAAGCCGGGCAAGGACGAGCTCTTCGACCTGGAGGAGAGCCACCCGCAGGTGGTGTTCCAGGCCGCTAACAACAGATTTGTCTCCATCCGGCAAGGTAATTGACTCAGCCGAACCACCGGGCCCAATCCTTCCCACTGCATGTAACCCTGAGTACCTCCTCCGCATACACACACACACACACACACACACACACACTCATACTCACGCACACACATACACACACACACTCTTACTCACACACACACACACACACACGCATACACACACACACTCTTACTCACACACACACACACACCTATAAATTTGTCTCCAATATAGCTAGGCATCTCTTTCCCAGCCATCTGTCTTGTCTGTTCAGTTCAGAGACAAGTACATCGGTGAGGTCCTGCTCATCAGTGAGGCCATGCCACAAGAATAGGACAGAAAACAACCTCAGTAATGGGCTGAATGCTGTTTGCATGCATGCACTCACACACAAGCAGCCTCACACACACACACACTCGCACAAACGAAAATCCTTTCCCCTTACGCTCAACACTCAGGACACGGTGACAATGTGCAACACCGGTAATTAAGCTGATGTAGATTTAGGACTTTCCAATTAAATCATTTTTTGAATGACCCTGAGCTTTGTGTTGAAAAGGTTATAGGAGACCTCTCAGGGTGGAGAATCCTGATAATTGGCTCAACTGTCTGCTGAAAGTGAGAATGAGTCATGTGATGCAAATGGGTCACAGTTGCCAAATTGAATATCATGGGTTTGTGTGTGTGTGCTGGAGGGGGTGTGATACGTGGTGTAATGTTTTTTAATCAAGTTTGGTGCCTGGTTTTCATACTTCGTCCTGTTGTTTCTAGAGCAACATGCTCTCCCTTGTAGCCCATCTCTGTGTGGTCTCTGCAGGTCCTTGTTCTGTCCTTTGTCTTTGACATGCAGTGTTCACAGTGTCTTTTCTGTGAAGAACGTATTGCTCTGGTCTGTGTGCAGTGGCTTGTGAGATGGGTCTGTGCTGTGGTCTGTGTGCTTTGGTTTGTGTGATGGAACTGTGCTGTGGTCTGTGTGCTTTGGTCTGTGTGATGGAGCTGTGCTGTGGTCTGTGTGTTGCAGTCTGTATGTTGTGGCCTGTGTGGTGGAGATGTGCTGTGGTCTGTGTGCTTTGGTTTGTGTGTTGCAGTCTGTATGCTGTAGCCTGAGTGGTGGCACTGTGCTGTGGTCTGTGCGAATGACTGAATGAGAATGATTCGGAAGTACATGAGGACAGAGTAAGTCTGGAATTTATGTAGGTAACTCATAATCAAAGTTAAAAGAGGGAAAACATTCTAAAAAAGCATTCCCTTAGTTAGTTTTTACGTCATTTGGTAATGTGACATCCGTGATTCTAGTCTCAGCGCATACTGCACTGCTGATTGTAGCTGTCCCTAATAACACAGCTTCAAGAAAACCTGTAGAATTCCTCTGCTCTGCTCTGCCTTGCACCTTGTATGTATGTGTTTGTGTGTGTGTGTGTGTGTGTGCGTGTGCGTTTGTGTGTGTATGCGCGTGTGTGTGCGTGCGCGTGCATACGCACACAGTTGAGCGCTCTTGTGGAGAATTGCTTCGCGATTTCTGTTCAGTAATTCGGTGTCATTTTCCACCCAGTGCACGCTGCTCCCATTTTAATTTGCTGCAACAAAATGCACTGCATTAAAATACAGTTCCAGACCCACTCGAAACGTTCTTGCAGGGTCTTGGGAACTTCTGCTTACTGATAATGGAGTGTGGAGTTATCGCAGCTTTCGGGCCTTGCAGGGTTGTTCATGAGGTCTTTGGAAACACGTAGGAGGAGGGGGCAGGAGTCCATAGACAGGGGGGAGTCTACAGAAGTCAATCAGTCAATGTGAAGTGAAGCTAACAGCTCCAGAGGCCCTTGATAACTGTGACACTGAGACAAGATAATAGTGTACCGCCATTCAGTTGTTTCGGCTGCTGTTGAGAGAGAAGGGACGTTAATGTCAGCCATAAATATTGAAGACTATGCAGAATTGTGGCAATTACATCCTAATTACAAACAAGAGCTTTAGCTACCGGTCCATTTTCAAAACCGAGAACTGGAAATCAAGTTAATTTTGGTGATTTCTGAGCAAATGATACTTTAATCTGGACCTTTCAAGCTGGTAAAACTCTGATACTATGGAGTCCAGAGATGTTTACATTGTGTTTTGAGTTAAAATGAAGAAACTGAACACAGTTACAGAGCCCCTGCTCTGATACAGCAGACAGCAACAGCAGCACTACAACATGCTGGGCTCTTAACCGCTCTAAAATGGCTGACCTGCTCCCCCGCAGGGTCCGGCTGAAATGGAGCATTTTCGTACTGAAACATTTTTGAGGAACAACTAGGGCAAAGCTGATTATAGGGCCCTGCGGGGCGGATTTGCGTTCACCGCCAGGGGACTTAACGAGGGAGCAAGTGGGAGAGTGAGCAGTTTGGGGTGGGGGATTACCTTGGTAACTGGATTAAAGGGATGCATGAGAGATATTTCTGTGGGGTCTAATTTGGGCATGGGGCAGACACAATCTGTTACTTGTATATGTGCTTTCATTTGTATGATTTACCGGTTCACCTGATTGTGGAGTTGGCGATCGGGATTTTGCAGCTGTTAATCTCAGTCAGACTGTGCTTATTCTGTGTTTGTGCACACATTTGCATGCGAGAGTGAGCGTGCATGTATGTGTGTGTGTGTGTGAGAATGAGAATTCAGGTGTATGCATGTGTGTTTATGCATCAGAGATTGAGTGAGTGGGTATGGGGGTCTGTGTGTGTGTCTGTATCTGCACATGTGTGTGACTGAGTACGTGTGTGTGTGTGTATGTGCGTTTTTGTGTGTGTGTGTGTGTGTGTGTGTGTGTAGGGGTGCGAGTCCATGCATGTGTGTGTGTGTGTGTGTGCATGTTTGTGTGTGTGCGTGTGTGTGTGTGTGTGTGTGTGTGTGTGTTTAGCTCATTTCTCTTTATTTTAGTCGTAGTGCCGAACATTCATGTGTGCGTCATATTTTCTGCTTGCTCTGTCTGCATGTTGCTTTTGTGTAGCCCTGAATGGTGATTTGTTGTCTCTTAATTGGGGTTAGGGTCAGGGTGGCGGAGCAGTGAAGCCTAGGCACAGCTCATATTGTGAATCTGAATCCAGGTGGCCCGCCTGACCGTCACGCTGTGCGACGGCCGTGACCTCGGCCGTGCCTCGCTTCAGCCCGAACCGCTGGTCACAGAGCGTCACAGAGACTGAAAACGCGTTCCCCTCGTTCACTTGGTCCAGTTTTAAGGAGCATGTTGAGAGGAACGCAAAGCAAAAGCATCTTCTCAGCCATTCATTTCAATAAAAGCAAACAGATGATTAAGCTCTGCATGATTAAGCTGAGACGAATTATAATCCCTGCAGTGCTCCGTGCACTGATTAAAGCTCATTCAGTTCAAAGTGCCCAATTAACCCAATTTAGAGACTTAGGATTTGTTTGTCAGGCTTACACATATGTTGACTCTTTTTGCATACATGCATACATACAACCATGCATGAAAATCTGGATATCAAATGTAAATGGGATTGTTAAAGTTTAAGCTTCATTCGAAACAACTGAACATAAGCAATCACATTCTCCAAACAATTATTTTATTCATTATTTTCACAATCTTAAATCAAAAGTTGTTCAAAGGGGCAGTTCACCTGAAATTGAAATTAAGCTATTTCTTACTCATTTACCCAGACTACTATCTATCAATTCAGATTTTTTTCCTGAGATTTGACAGGTTTTCCACTGCTTCTCACCCTGATGCAATGGAGCAGTTGATGAACTTTGGCAGAAGAAGTAGTTCTTGGTGAAACCGTGCACAAATTACGCTGTGTTGGTGTTTGTGAGTAACCGCGACGTTATATTTGGAAAGAGCCGTTGCTGTGGAGTTTTTCAAATGTAAATTTTCGGTGCATTGTGCTCCACAACTGCATGGGTCTGTTGAGGTCCATTGTATCAGGGGGAGCTGCAGCAGAAAACTTGTAAAATCTCAGTAAAACTTCCTGAATGGATAGATGGTACTCAGGTTAAGAGGAAGCATACCTTAATTTCATTTCTGGGTGAACTGTCCCTTTAATGCCTGCTCCCTAATCTCTTCAGAAAGATTTTTAAAGGTGAGGAAACAGCTATTTGTATTTTTTTCAGAAAGGTGGAAAGCAGAGAGGGTTACAGTTAGAGGTGAGATCACAGTACAGAAAATACCATAGCCGGCAATCGAACCCAGGACCTCATGGGGGGGGATCTAAATACGATTTCAGCGTTGGCCTAAAGCCTGCGCCATATGGTCTCCCTAAACTTAAAAAAAAAAAGTTCTTAATGGGTAAGAATATACATTGAGCTCCATAACGCTTGGGAGAAAGACTTATTTTTTTTTATTTGCCTCTGTACTCCGCAATTATAGATTTGTAATGAAATAATTCACATGGTTAAAGTCTAACTCTGCTTTTATTTAAGGGTATTCTATACATTCTGGTTTTACCATGTAGAAACTACAGCACTTCTTATAAATAACCACAGACTACAGTAGATGCTGAAAGCTCTCTAATACCTGCACTATGGAAGCAATTGAACTTGAAATTGAAGCAATTGTCACTCACATTGCAGTGCCTAGAAATGGGGGGACTATGAAGAACAAGTGCTATAAATTCTACATGGTGAACCCAAAATGTATACAAATACCCTTTAATAAAAGCTGACAACCTGTACTTTAAACACTTGTGAATTGTTTGATTGCAAATCTAAAATTGTGAAGTTTAAGAGCCAAATTAAGATAGAAATATGTATTCGTCCAAAACATTGGGGAGTTCACTGTATTTGTCAGAACTTACATTACAGTATAAGAAGGGCCTTTTAAGGCCGAAGCTGATGGATGTGTGCTGCCTGTAGGCCACTTTGGATAAACGTGCCTGCTGTGAATGCAAATGGATGCATGGAGCCGTGGGTTATCCAGGCTGCCATCTTACCACTGCCGTAATTGCTGTCTGAGCAGGAGCTAAAACAGCCATCACTTCCACTGTCCACCATTAATCCAGAGCCATCATATTTCACCCTCCCTCTCTATCCTCAGTTATTTGATCCTTAGCAATCTCAAGTCACTTTAAAATAAAAAACACTCAGAGTGAAATGCCTGGTTTTCACTGAGAGTGTTTCCGAAGCAAAGATAGGGCGTAGGCTTTTATATTTATCATAGACCTGTTTCCTTTCTCAAGGATTAAGTTCATTGAAGCATTTAAATATGTTTTTTTAACCTGATAGAATTTCATGTGACAATGTTTTTTGTGCACTATCAGTTGAATGTCAATTGGTGTTGTGTTTAAAACTGATCTCCAATCATTGTCAGGAAGACAACAATTGCACATGAGCTAGGTCAGGTTCTCTGCAATCCTAGTCATGGGCCAGCACAGTGTATTTGGGATTTCAGGGCTTCTGGTTGGGGGGAAACGATGAAACATCATTCTAAGGACCCTGTGACTCATTGGATGGTACTTTAATATGTTGCCAAAGGCCCTGTGTTTGGAAGACATTTTAGCGAGTTTCTCATGCCCCTGTGGCTCATTGGAAGGTACTTTAGCATGTTTCTAATAGCCCTTTGGCTCAGTAGAAGATATTTTTCCTTGTTTATTGGGCCCCGAGGATTAGCAAAAGGTATTTGAGCGTATTTCTAAGGGTCTGGGGTGGGAATTGCTGGGAGATGTCCAAGCATACATTTGCGCTGGAAGTTTATCTCTCTCATCATATTGGTACACACAAAAAAATCTTACACAAACATCAATGCAGATGCACACAATCACATACATGCCAATATGCTCATATGGTCCATACATGCACTAATTGTCTTCCACACACACACACACACACACACACATACAGCTATGAACATACGTACAGTCGATGCACATTCATATAAACATGCCCTCATCAGAAAAAACATACTGTAACACATTTACAAATAAAACAAAATCACAAAAGAATTGCGAGCAGTTCAGACACCTGCACACAGATAAAATAAAATAATGATAATTGGCAGTTGACAGATGGCTCAGCAAAGCTGTGTGTTGAGCAAAGGAATGAGAGTATGTGACTGTACTACTCTTGTTTTGTGTGTGCACACCTGCATGAATGCGTCTGTGCGCGTTTGCATGAATGTGTGTGTGGGTGCGTCCAGGGGTGAGCCTCGCAGCCAATCAGGACGATGAGACTGACATGGAGACCTTCCAAATGGAGATTGACAAGGAGACCAGGAAGTGCATGCTGAGGACCAATGGGGGAACGTACTGGACACTGGTCTCCCATGGGGGCATCGAGTCTACAGCCACAGAAGTGTGAGAGAGCACTACGCACCACCACCACCGCCCCCCCCCCACCCCCCATCATCCCAAAAACCGGGGGCCACTTTTTCATGCTTTCTCCCCTTTTTTTCCTCCCAATATCTTATACACAATCAGCTCTGAGGGCCCATGAGAAATTATTATCCAAAAGCTGCTGCAGTTTCAGATATCGACCTGAGGAGGGTGCAGACTATCGTGTGCTCTCCTCCAAAGCCTGTGATGTCATCCACCTTTCTTACCGCAGCTCTGATGCTAAATTTTATCGCCTGACCCCTGTACAGCGGATCAATGATAATTATTACATATAGAACTGATTTCAGTAACGTATAAGCACTGTTTTTTATTTTTAGCTGATGCATCAGACACATATCTGGGATTAAAGCATGAGCTTTGCAAACACGTTTCACCTGAACACCCTTTAGGCAGGCAACATTTGGACCTGAAATCTTTTTTTCCCTGCTGGGTTTGAATACCAAATCGCTCCATAGGCCCATCCCCTTTGCATCTACATCCTCTGTCAGCACACAAGAGCGCATGCTAGCTTTTTGTTTGTCTGTTTGGTTTAAGTTACAATTACTGATTATAAATGGACCTCCGCGACTTCTTGGTGATCCCGTATTTTTGACTAACAGAAGTAACACTGATGTTCTCCACTACTGTTAATTACTCTGGATAAGAGTGTTTGCCAAATGGCTGTAATGTAATGTACTGTATGATGAGGCAAAGAATGCCCTGCCAAGCGAATCTCTCCCTTGCTGGGCAATGATACCACCAATTACGTATTTCCTTTCTGGCATAGTCAGGACTTGATTATGGACCTTGGGGAATGTCTTTGCACTGGAAGTGCTTTAGCCTGATTTGCCCGCTACATGAAACTGCCCCTCCACCTGGCGGCACGCCAGCATTCTTTCTTTGACTTTCTTGGGTTTTGGGCTGAGGTCAATGTGGCATGTGACTCGATACTGCCCTCGTGAAATGTATTACATTGTTTTACATTACTAGGTATCCAATCAGACTCATAGAATTTACGTTTTATAGATTTTCCACGGGACAAAAGTGAATGTGACCATACATCTAGGCACCAGTTCCCCTTCTGAGGGCTAAAATGCACAAATCCCTAGTGATCCTAACCCATTCTGCTTATATATGACATAGTAAGCTGCGTCCAGTGATTCCTCTCCCCTTTGAGTCCACTTTCCTTTAAAACATGAAATGTCCACCAACAGCTAAAGCCCAGTATGACCTTGAAGCCCTTTTGTTTGGGAAAAATATATAAACACAGGGGCAAGGTTATCATCAGGTGAAGTCAAAAGTTCTTGTGGCTAATTGGAGTGAAGCAAATTGGAGGTTTCTCCTTTATTAAAATCAAATTACTGTTCATTCCCAGCTTGTGTTTGTGTGAATGCATAGCACCCCACTCATTTTGCCTCTATTCCTGTTTGCCCCCCTGTACCCCCCCCCCCCCCCGGCCCCTTCGGACCCACCTTGCCCCCAACCAGGGCAGCCAACACCATGTTTGACATCAAGTGGCTGGGTCACAGGGTGGGTCTTCGTGCGAGCAACGGAAAGTACATCTGCACCAAGAAGAATGGACAGCTGGCCGCCGTCAGCGATGCAGTGGGTGAGGGTGTGGCCATTAACTAACTACTCCCCTAACTGCCCTCAGCGATGCAGTGGGGGAGGGTGTAGCCATTAACCAGTCCCCTAACTGCCCTCAGCGATGCAGTGGGGGAGGGTGTAGCCATTAACCAGTCCCCTAACTGCCCTCAGTGATGCAGTGGGGGAGGGTGTAGCCATTAACCAGTCCCCGAACTGCCCTCAGGGATGCAGTGGGGGAGGGCGTAGCCATTAACCAGTCCCCTAACTGCCCTCAGTGATGCAGTGGGTGAGGGTGTAGCCATTAACCAGTCCCCTAACTGCCCTCAGCAATGCAGTGGAGGAGGGTGTAGCCATTAACCAGTCCCCTAACTGGCAGCAAGTGGCTTCCCAAACATTTTTCCATCTCAGTACCCCCTAAAATATTAAAATGTATAATTTAAGTTGGTCACACTTTTACCAGTGATAGGAAAATGAGGCAAGGATTATTAGTCAAAGTTTTTAAAATATGGAAATGTATGAAATATGGAACCAGCCTGATTAAGCAGGAAAGCTTGTTTCCCAGGGCAAAAAAAAAAAAAACATTCAGTCTGGTGTATTCCATACGTTTATCTTTCTGCTTTTCTCGCTCTCTCTCAGGTGAGGATGAGCAGTTTGTGCTGAAGTTGATAAACCGACCCATTATTATACTGCGGGGGGAGGATGGCTTTGTGTGCCACCACAAGAATTCAAACACGCTGGATGCCAACCGCTCCGTCTATGATATCTTTGATTTGCTTTTCAATGACGGTGCCTACCACATCAAAGGTGAGTGCGAGTGTGATGGCACCATTCTTAGGCCTCTGTTTTTATACTTACATAACAGAGGCACAATTTGCTTCTTCCCCCCTATGTGTGATTCAGTACATTTCTGCCAAAATGAGAAACTCAGCAGACAGAATTTCAAAGGGTGCTTGAACCAGTCGCCTTGTCAACTGTTCTGACGATTTATTGTGGCTCATCTGACGGCATATCACATGTAATGATTTGTGAGAAAGCCCCCGCCCCCCCATGATCAGTGTGAACTCTGACCCCGCTGACCTCTGGCTTGTTCCACAGGCGCCAGTGGAAAGTTCTGGTACATCTCCAGCAGCGGGTTGGTGTGTTCGGACGGGGACACGCCGGAGGACTTCTTCCTGGAGTTCCTGGAGCACGGTCGAGTGGGCATTAAGGGCAAGAACGGCAAGTACGTGCGAGGCGACAAGGGCGGAACGCTGATGGGGGATGGCGAAACAGTGGATGCTGCCTCACTCTGGGAGTACTGACCTCTTACTCGGCACCTGAGTGGGAGGGGGAGGGGGGCCTGGCGGGGTAGGGGTCAGGATGTTAGCCACTCTCCCCCAACTTCAGGAAAACAGCTGGGAGGGTGCAACAACATGGACTTGGCAGTCCTGTCTTTACATATGAACAGCTGTGCGTAGTCAAGTTCAGACAACCGTTTTAGCACAACCACTAACTTGTGAAAACCAGTGAGATTCTCTAGAAGAACGATGCTTCCAGACAACCAGACGGGTCACACTTTGTTTTAAGCACCTGTCAATGCTGAGAGAAAGTACATATACATAAACAATGCTTCTCATGTATTACATAAATGCTAACTATATGTAATTTTTAAATGACAAATTGAAACATAAGGCAAGTGTAAGTTTAAGAATTTCAAAATGGCAAGCCATGTTTATTCCTGATTTACTATCTATGTATAAGAACTGCCTTTTAATAGAGACGTTGCTTAATTAATAATTATGTAATTATGCAACTATGCACCATTGACAACATAAACAGTCTTAAAATGCAGTGTGGCCCCTTTTACTACTGCTCTCTATCTCATCAATGGTCTGAATGGGAAGGACCAGTCAAATGTTAGTCAAAAGGTTTCTGTACATGCCTGACCTTTACACCGACATGGTCAATATGTTATGTAGTTTCGGTTTCTTGCTAGTTTCTTTTAACATCCTAAAAAATGAAGATGAAACCTCTGCTTGAATTCAGATGTAACCAGTTGGGTGAAAATATGTACCATTGAGATGTAGAAAGGGGGTCGACTGTTTGTTGGGAAGGGCAAAAAGCCAAAGAATTTGGCAGTGGAAACTACTGCAGCAAAGTATAACTGAAGGTTTTCACTTGAGGTTTTTGAAATCGCAAGGATTTTGCTTTCGTCATTATGCCAGATCAGGCATCAGTGATGACTAGCTCCTTCTGTGTAAAGCTGGACTCCTACAGTTGTAAAATATCAGAAATTTCCCCAGTAGTTTCCGGTAGAGGTAATGCTGTGTCCTGCCAAGGGGCCTTAAAAAATCTCCCATGATGCACTCCAGCCAGTTCCTCCTTCCTGGTTTTCCTTTTGCCCAACCCTCTATTTTGCCAATCCTGATGAAATGGTGGTCTATAGTATGATGTAACTGAGGGTGTTGCAGTCGTAAATTTGTTAGGAACTCAATGTCATTGATCTAAAAATTGTCCTAAAGCAGGGGCTCCCAAACTAAGGACTCTGGGGGACCACAAGAGAAAATTACACAGAAATAAATAACACAGAGTGCTCTGCACTGCTTCCACTGCTTATGAATAGATCCCTGGGACTGATAAAGAGTCAGAAAAATGTCAAGAAATAAATTTTAAAAACCAAATTATAATAATAATAACCATAATTTTGTTTATTTTTTGCACTTTTCAGAAATGACATATTTAGACATATTCAGATAAAGAAAAGCTTGTCTGTCTGACCCATCTTTGTATAATTATTCAGTATTTATATCAGATTAAGTAGCTCCATGTCTTCTACAGATCTTGACATCCTGATTTAGACTTCCATGAATGAGTGCATGGAGCAGTCACTCCATTGCAGCCTGCTGTGTACGTTGGCTTAAGCTGTCAAACTTTAGCAATTTTACTGAGACAGCCACCAGATGATCACTTTTGGGAGCTTGTGATGGCAGTTTGGGAACCCCTGCTTTAAGGGATGTGAGGTTTAGGAATGAACACCTTGGTATCATTAAAGCGAAATCCTTCAATCAGATTGCGAGGAGCTGTTGCCCAGGAAAAAGAGACTAGTACAGTATAGCATTGTTATAACATGGTCCATTATGACATTTAAGTTCGGGAGGGTATGTGTTTGGGTTTTTTTCCTTCGTTTTTTTTTTTCAAAAATGATTTTCAAATGGATGATGATGATGATGATGATGATGATGATAAATAAAATAATCAGCTCCAAAAACCCAAATGCTCATCTCTGTGTTGCTGTCTGTGCTTCAGAAAATAGCCACACAACTGTCAATCAGCTTACCCATCTGTCACTGTCTGTAAATTTAATCTTTACATTCAGTGTCTGATAATGAATTCTCTTGACTTAGTCCCTTGCAATCATAAGAAAGAACCTATACGGGAATAACAAAAGTTGTAATTGCTCACGTACCTGTTCTGACACGCTGAACCTTTAACTAAATTGTATTTTTGGGAAAAGCACAGATGTTCTGAGGATGTTTGTGTTTTGAGTCGGCTCCAGTCCTCGTGATCCCTATTTTTAGGAAGCAAATGCAGTCGGCAAATGCAAGTGCTAACAAAAAAAGGATGAAAATAATGACCTATTCTGCCCGAACCTCATTTACTGTGCTTTCACCACTTCAAAAAAAAACAACAAAAAAAAACAACAATAATCTGTGCATGCAGCAGCTGTGTTTGAGCCAGTCCTGGGTTTTTTGGTCTTGTCAAAACAGGACTCCATATATTACTCACACGAGTAAACAAGTTTATTCACTATCTCAGCTTTTATTTTTAATTTGGAATAAGCACACCATGTAAAAAATAACACAATTTCTCATTGAAAAATGTAAAATAGGACTTACGTGGTGAAAAGAAAACAATAGTGAAAAGTAGAGTAGCAGACATTTCATTTGCTGTCATTCAACAGTGGTCGCCGACAGCACCTTGCTTACATACAGTGTTTAATTAAAAATAAGTGTAGCATTGTCACGGCTTGGCTCAAGGGCCATGACAAAAAGGGAGACGCACACTGACGCATTTAAAAAGCAAATTCACATTTATTTAAAATGACCTAATTATACAAAAAAACAAGACAAACATGGGGTGTGAAAGTCAGCATTATCAATAGTGTAGGTGAGTGGATGTATGAAAGGTATGCTGAAGCAATGTTGTATGGTGTAAAACCAAAAACGCAGCCAACACCAAAACAGAAACCAAACAGCGGGGAGAGAGCTCTTCCTCAAACTGGAGACAGGCATCTTAATCTCTCCGGGAGCCTTGAACACATGTGCTCCCGATTGCACCAACGGCCCTCTGCGACCCCCTGCTCTGCCCTTCAGGCACCTGTGAACAATACCACAACGAGCAGCATGGGCAGCAGAACAGGGGGTAGTCACAATCATCAATAGTTGAAAAACTGATGAAATTTGAACTGATTTTCCCTGCCCTGATCCTGGAGCACCACCATGTTCTCCACTGGGTCCTAGAGTACCCAATAATTTGGGAAATGAGTGAAGACTGGATGTTTGAAAAAAAAGTTGCTATTTATGGATATTAATAGGAAAAAGAGCCAAATAAGACAGCATTTGCATAACATGTACATCCAAATACACTATAAAGAGACAATTTAGGACAATTACAAAATTTTAAATAGTATGAAGATAGCTTTTTCCTACAGTCATGTAAGCTTCATAGAGATATTGTGAACCATTGTATTGTATTACCTCTTTAATGCAAAATAATTCCTCTCTGCAACCCAGTTTTTAAGGTCGTCCTCCATGTAAAATGAATAACTTAGTGAAGATGAGTTCTTTCAGTCACCTCTTATCACCTGATGTTGCATCCAACAGGTGGGTGATAGTGATGAAGGCTGGTGTGTAAGGACTGACCTTTATTTATTCAATTGTGTGTTTTGAATTGGTAGCAAATTGGCATGGCTATGATTTTTTTTTATTACCAAGCACTAATAAATTATAAAGGCAAGAATATGCTGAATGGTCATGCAAAAAACATTAGACAACAGTATAATTTGTTTAACTGTACACTCAGTTCAGGCCTAGACAAGCTACATGGACAGTACGGTTTAAAAGGACGGTTCACATTGTGTGTGTGTGTGTGTATGTGTGTGTGTTTTAGTATGTCCTCTATTGGTCCGGACAATTTTTTGAACAAAGAACGATATTGCAGACATTTAGAGAAGATTCTGACAACCTGCCAGCATACTTAAGTTTCAACTATCCCTTTAAATCCTACTGCCAAAGTTAGTGCTAGATTTGCAATTCTGCCAACTGTAATCAATGCAGCACATTACATAGGCAGGATATGTTTTTATTTGTTTTTTATTTTTTTATTTTTTTTACAGTAATTGAACAGTTAATTTCATGTAAGTGTCTAAGGTTCTTGGCACATGCAATCCTTCCTCAGTTGAATTGCATGCTCAAATACATAGTAAATATAAATTATTATTTTTTAATAGTTTACCTTTTCAGATTGGCAAACATTCTGCATACCCTTACCGTGCCTCGAGAGACCAATGAACTATAATTGGGTGAACAATTTTGAAGGGATCTGCTGCTCCAGCTGTTTTTCGGTGTTCCTGAAGAATGGACAGGGGATAAATATTTAAACAGAGCATTGTGCAAAAATAAATTAATAAATGCACAAAAAAAGAATTAAAACAGGAAGTAGCAAACTTACACAGAGATAAAATGCTTAACCACATCCATTATTACAAAACATATCCCAAGGACACCTATGGCAACATGTCCCCAGATGGCAAGCAGGTTCCAAGTGGACCCGGATTTGCCATTCTACATAGTAGTTTTTGGGCTTTAGCCATTAGCCTTAACTTGCATTGCAACACTGAGACGGATAAGAGGTGTCATGCTGGTAGTGAAATTACCCAGAGGGCTCTGCACTGCTCTCCTTGCTTATGAATATGCCCCTGACGCTGCAAAAACCTTGTAGCCATTAAATGGAGTGGATCTTTGGGGGGGACAGATAAAGCATTTTAATCCAGGTTAGTGCATCTTTAACAGGGGCTTCTGGTGCACAGGTTTCCTAATGCCCAGACTGCAGCCAGAGAGGACATAACGAGTGGTGTCAGTAGCGATGAGTACAATCCACCCTGCCTCAGCCAGTGGATGAGAAGTGCATTTACTTTGCCCACGCCCTTATGTTGTGGCGCATTGCCTGCCAGTGCCATTTTTACATATACATACACGGAGATCCATTCTCTCAGTGTAAAGTTTTCTGGGTAATGTAAACGTAGTGCCCTCTGTTGGAAAGTACAGTATATTGGCAGGGGCACAACAGAGGTGGTTTGTGTCGTTTCACCAGAGAAAAATTCACCTGTTTGAATATGCCACGTCATAGTGATTTTCCATGATAAAAATCAACTGAGCTGTCTCAGATTTAATTTTTAAATTGGGTCTGCAGCAATAATGGCAAATACTGTACTATGGTGTAGGAATTCGGGGCCACTTACTCTTCCTCTGGTATTGTGGTTTGATTTGGAGCAAAGTACCACAGAAACTGTGTATGATGTGTTGGTTATGTTTGTATTTGTTTTGTGTATTCTCTGTCTTCACAACACAAATAATGTATTACCTATAACACTAAAACTGATGAAGAGTCTTCACAGGCTTTTGCTGGTGGCATGAAGACTGGTCTGGTGAGCAGAAAGAACAGGTTTCTGGGTGAGCATACCTTTTTTCTCCTGTCATTAAAAAAATGAATAAATTGTCATGATTGTTCATTAATCTATGTTGTCATCATGAATTTTCTGCATGGGGTAATCATTTTTGGATATATACCGACAGATCTACATGAAAAATGTGAATATGGTTTGTGTACTCAGTCACTGTAACTTATATGAAGCCAGCTGAATTATCCTAGTATCAAGGCAAATTTAGCCTCTTGTATTTTGGTAAGTGTTAAATCTCCTGATGAATTCACTAAGCTTATCTTTATGATTTTCCATTCAATATGCAATGCATAATAGGAAATAGATCAGTTGCCTGACTATTTTGAAAGAATTTATCTAACGTTATACACATTAGACCTCATTCACGAAACATGCGTACGATCATATTTGATTGTAAACTGTGCATAAGAATGTTTCCACAAACTATTTCTTTCTTGCTTGTATTTATTCATGGAAGTTTTATTATGCTAATCACATGAACAGGATTGCGCAGAAAATTTACAAACAGTAGGCATTCATCACCTCATACACCTGAGATGTGCACAAAAACAAAGGTTTGCACATGTTGGTTTTTCATAGGAAATTTTTAAGAACAAAAGTAAGTATAATTTAATAAAAGTTTTGTGAATGACGCCCATGGATTAAATAAAACATTTTTTAAGTTTGCCCAACCGTAGAGTACAGAATACATAGAAACTACAAGACTACATTTCCCACAATGCAACGACTTGGCTGTGTTGTTTTTGCGCGCTGAAATTTAAACAGTGAACAAACTCCTAGCATTAACCGTCTGAGTTGCATGCTCAATAAATTACAGAAAACGCAACATATGATACTTAATTAGTATATGATAAAACAACATAAAACATGGAACCAGTCAACGCGGAACACACAAAAATGTATTTTTATGAAAACAGACTACAAACATATTCAGGCTGGCCGTTTGAAGAGGGCTGCGCATGCACTCCTGAAAATGTAAGTAACTTAGCTAGAACCTAGCTACTGCTTGGCCTAGCTTCTTTACGTGTACTTGACCATTATAACGTTATAGACATTTAACGGTATAGGCATGTAATCTTGTAAATAGAAGTCTGGCATTTAGACTACAGAAAACTTAGCTAAACTAAATTAATTACATTGTAGTTTTCGTTAGCTGTAATTAGCTTTTTAATCATGAATTTTCCCTCTGTCTTCGTTTGCCTGCGACTGCGAGCCAGATCGCTAGCTTATCTCTTGTGTGACATCCGTGTTGTGATATCGCCTTCTCGTAGATGGCCAAAGCTGGGTTCATCCACACACCTTCAGAAAACAGCCCAGACATTGCGATGTGTTTTTATTGCTACAAGGAACTGGAGGGGTGGGAACCGCAGGATGACCCAGAGTAAGCTGTTTCTGTAACTAATAATAGATAACATTTGTTGATACAGTAACGTTAATTGCATTATGTTTTATATTAGATATGCATTAGACTTAGTTTAGATGGCTAACTTTGCTACCTGTATTTTCTATGATTTAGCTATACTTGCTAGGTATATTGAAGGATGTGTAGCACCTATATTCGTAAGGAAACCAAGATGTGCTTGATACATTAAAAAAAAAAAAAATTTTTTACCGAATCTTAATTTGTTTGTGTTAGGAAAGAGCACAAATCGCACTCCCCTTTGTGCGCGTTCATCTTGCTAAAGAAGAGCGTGAACGAGCTAACCGTGGAGGAGATTCTCAAGCTTCAGAAAGAAAGGCAGAAATTTCTGATTGTAAGTACACGCTGTATAACAGAAGCTGTTCAGAAGTGCATTTTCTTGCTTTAAAAGATTCTAGCGGGTCTTTGTACATCTTGAAAGTGCTCGATTTTGCATGCGGGAATTTAGGGTTATAAACCGTGATTTAATTTTGCACAGTTTTTGAAACTTACTTTTCTGTTGCTTTATGGATTTCTTGATGCATAGCTCTTAATTTGCCACGAAGAAACCCTGGTATTCTTTCTTTTTTTTTCTTTTTTTTTGAAAGTCGATCCATAATTTTCACGCACTCAAAGCACTGCTCATTTCCATCTGTATCAAAGGCTTTCTGAGCTGTGGTTAATTATGGTTAGTCATGATTCACTCTTCTCTTGGCATCCATTGCGGGATTTTTGCTCTTGTGTTCAAATTGAATGTGAATCTACCTGGGTATCATTTGAAAGACCATTGCTTGCTAAGCAACGTACTTCAGTTTGGTTCTTATTTTAAACTAATATAAATATGCAACTCATTTTAGCTTTAAAACTTTCTATTTGAGCATATGAGGTTTGGATATAAAAATGTAAGTTGATAAAAATGAATGTAGAGAAAATTGTCCAGGGATCAGAATACTTTTGCAAGGCACTTCTAGTTGAGTACAGCCTTCACTAGACAAAAAGCCTTCCACTGTGCTAATTGCTGGACTCTGCTAATAACTGTAACTCACAGAGAAAGGAAAATGATTTTGAATCTGGGTGCGCAGTCATGAAAGAGTCTCTGACAAGTCCAATCCCAAGGTTCAGCTCAAAGCAGTGCTTAAGCAGTTAAATCATGCTGCGGTGCTCAGAATATTAGGGATGCATGTTAATATTGGGCTTGTATCTTCTACTTTATATTATGGTTCAAAACAAATTTATATCGGCCCAATTCCACGATTGTGGGCGATATGATCCAAGATGCATGTACCAGAGAGCCAGTGCATTTGATGCTCCACTGATGCTGTAAATTAAGTGAAAATTTCAGGCTCAGAAAGTAGCCTAATCAGTCATCTGAATCTGCATTGTTCATTTTTAATTTACCATTATTGTCCAAACAGCTATACTGAGACTGAGTACCTCTCAAATACTGCTCTCAAAAACAAATCCTGGTTGACACTGTTATCCCCAGAATCTCCATATTGTGGGCTTAAAAAATTTGCGAATTTTTATTGTGTTCCTTCAGTTACTTTTACTGTTATTGTACTCAGTTATGTTTTTCTTGATATTTTGTTTTGAAAACTTTTTTCAAAAATCTCAGACCCATGTGTATTAGGATTTGGACATTTATTCACGTATAATAGTGAATATTTTTTTGGGGAAAATACTAATAAAAAGCTCATTCTAGATATTGTGGCATGTTTTGGTTAAAATAGTCCCATTTAATGTAAATCCAGTTGAATTTTAACCCTGCACTTTGCATTCTTAAATCGCATGTGCAGTGCACTGTTGCATCACATGCACAGATAATTCTCAGAGTCCCATTTAATTCGAATTAAGCAGAAACTCAACCCTCTGCTTAAACAGCGCTTTATCCCATCAGAGAGAATGCATTATTCAGCGTTCCTTTTCTTGTTGTTCTGTGAAAGAATCCCTTATAAAAAGTAAACTCATTTAAAGTTCAATTCAGAACTAAATTGTCCATTTTTATTTTCTATCAGTATGTTTTGCAACTATGTCTGCTTATAACGTAAAAGGTTTATGTTTCTATATGCGCGCGACATAGACAATGCAGCCGGCGCAGATATCCCCCACAAGCTCCCCACCCATCATCTGAGACGCCTCCTTAGGATTGTCACCTAGCTGTCTCTAATTTGATCAACTTGAAGATTGACTGACTGACCATGCTGGTCATTTACCTACACCCTGAGCTGACCAGAGGAGGATAGGTTCCCCCTTCACTGTGGCTGCTTTCAGGGTTTATTCCTATCTGTTACCGGGGAGATTTTCCTTGCCACTTGTTGCCTTCGACTTGCTCCTGTGAGGTTTTTGGCCAGGGTTGTCTGTGAAGCGTAGTAGTGTGACAGTTGCTTGTGAAATGTGCTATATAAATAAAATTTGATTTGATTTGAGTTTCCCATTTATTCCTGTTAATCCCTATATATTCCTGTTAATTCCCATGGAAATTCTCTACCGCTGAACATTCTCATACTTTAGCAACCCTCGTTGCGATATGCATTTTATCAGTAGCTGTTTGACAATACGCAAGCCTGTCCTCTACCAATGGGAACTTTCAGATTTAATCCTGACCTTGTGGCAATGAGGTTTAAATTCAAATGTGTATGGCTGATTGTAGAGTCTAGTTTTATTTAAAACATAAGAATGCATCTACAACAGGCTGTTGAGCCTGCCTTGGCCTGACCATTATTCCAGAGATTATTCAGAACGGTGTCAAGCCTGGACTTGAAACGCAAGCTGAGGGATTCTGCCTGTACTACATGAAACAGCAAGCCATTCAGTGCATTCACCACTGTGTGAAAATAAATAATACTTCCTGATATCCTATGCCCCTTTGTCTTACTAACGGAACACAACCTGAACAATTACTTTTTTTGGTCCCTTAGTTCACTTTGTTCATTTTTTTTTGTTGTGTGTGTGTGAAATGAACACTTTAATAATATCCATACCCTCATTTTATTTGCATTAATCTATAGGGGCACTGTATTATTGTAAATAATTTATGATTCAATTATATTTTCTTCTTGTGATTAGGTGGTTTACTGCTTACAAGCCTGATTTACTTAAGTCTGGCAGCTGATTGCAGGTCAGAGCACTCAGCAAGGTAAAACAAAGTGGTTTGATTGTTTCTAGATGAATTTAGTTTGTGTGATAACTAACAACTGCGAACACTGAAATACAGAGCTTAGTCTAAAAGAATGTGTAAATAAAGAATATTTGCTTTGCGCAGTTCCTGAAGGTACCACCCTCAATGGAAATAGCCGCTGGAAGTGTAATATGGTTGGGAAAAAAAAGATATACACAAGGTTCTAATTTGGAGAGGTTTGGTGCCATTTGGAGAGGTTTTGGGGACATTTGGGCTCACCTTGTCCAATAGGAAAACATGACAAATTTCACTGCTTTGTTCAATCCACTCCAAACTTTTATCCTGGTGTTGCATACATCCTGGGGTATGATTGAAAAAAGAAATCTGGTTCTGCCCAATATCAGAAGTACATACACACGACAGAATAAAGAAAATACAAAACAATTTTGGTATTTATTTGTTGTTTCCCAGAATAAATATGTCCTTAAAATGATTTGGTCATTTTGGTTTAACTGTGCTCTTAAATTCAAGCTTCGAACCATGTATTAAATATAATATTGGAGGTAATCGGGTTTATTTAAGATGGGGGGGGGGGGGGGTTCTTGCAAAAAGCACTGGGTTTTAAGTGGGAAGAAAGGCTTTTAAACCACTGAGGAAGGTTCATTAGGCACAGTTATTTGGGGGCCTCTCCTATCTCGTAGTTGATGGCCAGTCAGTTGGCCAATAGGGGGCAGCCTTCCCACAGAAGTTGAAAGCCAACACCCAGAAGCAGTTGCACTATTTTCCTTAAAGTTTCAATGCCGCTTAATGCAAGACGTGAAGGGAATTTCTATTATCTATTATTTTTGGTTATTTTTCAAACTGGCAGTGCCGGTCACTGGGTCAATTTCCAGTTTAACTGTTTAAATGAAGACTTGTTCATAAAGTTCTCCCTTTAAAAATTAAGGTCCTTTTCATGATGAATCTGTCCTCTGATTTATTCATAGACTAAACTAAATAGAGCAACATGTTTGAGCACAAACACGATTGTCTCGATTGTAGAAAACGTTAAAACAATACGTGCAAAAAAAAAAAAAACCTTGCTTTTTTCTGTCTTGCAGAAGAAGACCTGCAATCAAGTCATTGAGAAATTTGAGGAAGCGGCTAAGTCCAGAAGAGCAGAGATAATCAAAACGGCCCTCGAAGGGTGAACAAATTGGGGGAGGGTTAAGGGGAGCGATGAACGGCATGGATTTTCTCCTGTGATTAAAGTTTTTTTATTGTTCTTAAACCTTCAGTCGCCTCCGATGCGTTCCTCCTATGGATATTTCCCCTTCTCCACGCTTTCTCAAGCCGCACTGTACCAGGCAGCGATAGGCTGGTTTGTACACGGGAGCCGCAGGGCCATTGCAGCCTCTCATGATTGTTTCAATACTGTCATCACCCTCATCTGTTGCACTCGTCGCGTTACCTTTGTTTACCAAGGTCAGTGTCACCTCAGGGGTACCTTCGAGAATTAACATCATTTCGGGGGCGGTGAGGAGGAGAGATTTTATGATGCGCATCTGTCTGATGCTTCCCCAAGGCATCAAGAGATGGATAAGGTTGATTTTATTTACTTAAGGTTAAGTAACCATCAGGTGTATCAGCGGTAGTCCACACAGTATTCCAAATTACACATTATTTCTTGCGATTTCAGGTCCTCGTTCAATTCATCACACTTTACTGGTAGTATAATGAAACACATTATTACAGAATAAATCTGAGTTCCAGTTCTGACAGTTGCGGAGTACAGGGAGCAAAAAAGAAAAAAATATTTGCACATGCATAAATATTTTACTGAGCTCTACCATTATAAATGGAATTTAAGTCTTTAACGCTTTAAACTTGCACATGAACCATTTGTATAGAGTTGTCTCTGCCATTGATTAATAATACTTTTGCTATTTTCGACAAACGTTTGAATAACCATGGTTTCCCACGCCTCGTGTACAACCTAGTTGTACACTTGGTTGTTTGTGTATGAGATACCATGATAACTGTTACCCTCTCTAAAACCTTTAGAATGTGGAAGCTAATTTACTGGTATGGCACTCGATTGCAGCATTTGGTCATAGGCGTAGGTTTAATTTCTATTCCGAGGGAGGAAAACTGTTGGACCGCCTAGTCTCGCGCGTCATGTCAGTTCTTACAAGGATAGTAGTTAGTCTAGGAATGAACTCATGAATATATTGGGGGTGATATGTCTCCCTTCCCTGCCCTTCTCCCTTCCAAACCTCGGTGTATGGATTTGGGGCTTAATTTCTTGGAAATGCCGGGGAACGTTTGCACGCTTGCATTTGACACGAGTCCAGTTCAAGTATGTCTGTGGCCGTATAGGGAGGAGTCGCTATAAATGTAACGATTTTTGGATTTTGCTGATTTACACAGAAAACACAGCCTGGCATTGTGAGATTTTACTTCAAACCGCTTTTACATGTCACTAGGCATTACGCGTTTCAATTACGTCCGATGCAGTCGGATACAATTTAATCCAAGAACAAGAACAAGCTGTCCGATGAACATTCGTTCGATTTAATATAATTGTAACAGAGGGCCGGAATATTGGTTACAGTAAATGAAAACTGCCCCATAATGTGCATAATGGTGTTTTGTCTGTGTTTACTAGTGTTAATCAAGGAAACGCGTGAGAGCAGTCACATCCTCAGATTATGAAGTAATGGGCTTTAATTATGAAAAAAGACCTTACACACACGTTGACGCACAAGCAACGCTGTGACTTACCGCGAAGTGAGTTGTAACGTCCAAATCGACGAGGAAAGCTGCTTTGTTTGTTTTACAAAGCAAATCGCCTACTATACAGGCCAATCTGGTGTGTTCCTATCATACATGCCTGTGATCAGGTCCCTGTTTCTTTTCCATTTATCACTTGGAGCATCCAGAAGATGATGCTATATCAACGCAGCAAGCAAATTATCTGAACTAATTTGACATTAAACACTGAACTAACTTTCAAAGTCAAACACGTTGAGTACAATTATTTTCTTTAACAAATATCAAACACCATTTAAAATGCATAGGTCTTCCCAAAAGGACACTATATGTAAATGGTTTACACCATCTAGTGTCCCTAATCTCCAAATCTGAAGCCTTCTCTATGACCTTCCTGGGTAGCAACCTCTCGTCTTCTTTTTAAATGGCATTCTGTAATCATAAAACAGCACTCCGAGACGGCGTAACTGTAACAGCTGATACATTTATACAGACGGGGATATCATGTTTCGGCCACCTAGTAAACAATTGTGCGCATACAAACCCGAGATGCCTGCTGTAACAGCAATGTACAAAAAGTTACTGACCGTGTTACATTTATGATACTTTACATTTATAGCGTCTCTCCCCTACTTTCTAACAGTAGGTCTGCAGTGTGTTTAAATTGTCTCCGCCTATGTGCGTAATAGTGAAGTCGAGGAGAGCGCACAATGCGACTTCACTTCAGACAGACGACCCTGCACACAGTATTCTATTTGCGCGTACTGAGTTGACTGCTGGAAGAAACGACGATCACACGATCCCGTTCGCACTCGTTCCAAACAGCACAGCGATTTCTGGACAAAATCTTATTTTGCAAAGGCAGGTGCCAAACGTGCTGAGGACGGAGGACTCAACTGCGCAGAACGCTGTTCTTCGGCTCCAATCACGTAACCGGATAATATTGCTTAACTGTTTTTTAAAGAGCGGGCCAATTTGAATGACACGTATTAATTGTTTATGGATGAACTAGTAAGAACACGTAAAGAATTAAGGATGAACTTCGGAACAGTGGTCGTCATTGCTGGATTCTCCGGGGTATTCAGCTTCGGTTTCCTGGCTGCAGCTATCGGCAGCGATTATTGGTACATCATAAAGGTGAACCAAGAGAATATCACTAACTCTGAGGACCTGGATTCTCACTCTGGGCTATGGAGAATAAATGAAGGTATGAGTGGAGCTTTAAATTGTTTAATTCCGTGATATGCTAAGTGACGCGTAAGCCTTATACAAACATACCGTGCTTTAAAAACATGTTACTATATTTCCACAGGAAAAGTATTCATTTGATTTAAATTGGACAATGCGGACTATGCATAGGCCTGCGTGTCAGCGAGCGATCGAACGAAAGAGACTTACATTGTAAAATAAGTTATTTGGCTGTAGTAAGAACATGAACTGCCATGTAACTGTGTAACACACAGTGTCTAGTTGACAATTGTATTACGTATGCTTTCCAGTCGGTTAATTTCTCATATCTGTTTTGGAGAGTGGAGCTCTGCAATTATTCTCTCTTTCTACAAATAAGAAAAGCGTTCCAACAATAATTATACCTGTTGCAAGGTGAAATGCGACCTTGTGGAGCAGGCAGAAATTATTTCCTTAGATAGATGATCATTGCCCTTTTCATAAAATGGAACGGAGGGTTAGCAGGTTAACAGTATCCACATGGCGAACGCGATATCCGCTAATTGGAGCCTTGTCTCGGTTTTCAGTGATGCATGAAAAATATGGAATGAAAGGCTTTCAGAGAGTCGCCGGCCATTCAGGGGACACAAACCTGCTCTGATAAGGCGTTTAAGGAGCTGACGTATAGGCTACCTGAAGTGAGAAACATGGGACATTTCTCATAGGCTACATTTGCTGCGTAATTTACTTCAAACAGCTCTAACATGTCAGTACTCGACAGCCGTCAACACCATCTAGTATCTCTCATCTCCAAATCTGAAGCTCTCTCCATGACCTCCCTGGGTACCAACCCTCTCATTTTCTCTTTAGTTGGTATTCTGTAAACATATAGCAGCAAAAAGCACATTGTTTGTTATGAATGTGGCATAACAGCTGTTATTACATTTATACAGACAGGGGACATCATGTTTTGTTTGGTCACCTAGCCTCCAATTCCTGCTGTGAAAATACAACGAAAATCATACAAACTTATCAAGGACTGATAACTTTTTAAAATATGTATGGTTTGATTTATTATAAATAAATAAAAAACCTTATATTCAAAATTACTTCAGGGACAGATTTCTACTCGCTCAAAAACAGTTTCTTTTTTTCTTTTTTTTGAGAAATATTTCCGGTAAAGGATATTACATTGCTCCGTTCCTTTGGGAAGTGGTAGAAGACAGAATTTCACATGTACAAAGCTGACATGTCTACATTACATTTATGGCTATTCTTCCCCTACCTTATGTTGAACAATATACTTTTTTATTTTTAGAAAAATGAATGTCTTCAAAAGTTTTTCTCGGGCCTGGTTATGTTAGACCCACTTCAACAAAGTGCAAAGTCAGGAAGAGCATTAAGCTTTACATCAATTTACTTAAACCATTAAATCAACACTTAGGAGTGCTTTTGAGACAAATTGCTGAAAATGCTTGTGTGAGTAATATAGTAAATTAAAACAGTTTCTTTCCTCAGTTAGATTAAACTACAGTTATTTCTGCCCTAAATAAAATAAATAAACAAAGTATTTTAACATATCAAAATGGCATGCACAAAACCAGGTCTGTAAGGGCTTCATCGGCATTTAGGAAAATTAGACACCATGAAATTGTCTTGATGTAGCAAACAAAAACCCTTGCCTAGTCATGAAGTGTTTCATCCCTTCATTTTGGCAGATTGGACTTTATTTCCTCACATAAATATGGCCATATAAAATGAAATTGTTGTTTATTTTACCATTATTATAATGGCATCCTGCAGTTTGGTAAGCTTGTGAGCAGAACTGTGGAATTTTCCCCCTTCTCTCATCAATGCTGAGGCTGGGAGATTTTTCTTGCATTGTTTCACAATGTGCACACGTGTTCATGTATATACAATATCAATCTGGCTATTTCTAGGAATTTAAGCCCTTAATAGTTGTTAATAGACAATTGGTTCATTTTTGCCAAGACCATGATTTAATTATTTGGGAAGGGAAAGAGCGGCATCGTCAGAGCCCTGTTTAAGTATGTGCAGTGCACTCAACCCTGGTGTCTGTTTCATAGCCTTTTAAACACGTCCGGGCCCCATCCTGCCGCCATTATCATGACTGCACACATGATTCCTCTCTGATATGGACAGATAGCATTGGCCTCCTTCAGATTCCCAAGGTCTTCTCTCTTTGTGTGTGCGATGGAGTTTATGAGGATGCTATGCGGTCTCCGTGTTTTGTCTCCATCTTGACTGCAGGTAAAAATTCCAGTTCCCATTTCATCCACCCTTTCACCGAGGACACCTCCAGCTACTCGGAGCCTGAAAGGCATCTACTCAGTGAGTGCTTTGCACACCCTCTACTCTCGATTTGTTTTGTTTCTTTCCTCCTGTGACATCAATTCACGGATAAATAAGTTTGACGAAAGCACGGCAGCTCTACCGGATCAAAAATAAGCGAGCCTGCTTTACAAAAGGAGCACCTCCATCGCGGAGCATCGCGGCGAACGCAGAGTTCAACAGCGGTGCGAGTTTTGTCCCATTAGCTCTGGGGCTGCTAAGAGAGGCTCACAAATTGAGCCTAAGTAAGCATGTGGGAGGTGTGTGTGCGCCAGTTGGTCAGTGATGGATACAGGCAGATAATTGCCCTGCCATTTCCAGGACACAGCCCTTTCCAAATGACAAAAAATTGCGAAAGGTAATTTTTTTTATTGCAAAAAATATATATAAAAAAATTGGGTTTGTCTGTGCTCTAAGGAACTACAGCGCCTTCTTTCTGCACTAACTGTTGCAAGGGAACAATGGGGGGAGATGCAAAAGAGCTCTTGCATTCACCTTGTGACACTGAAGGACCCAGCGTTCACTCTCATCTTCTTCCAGTGATAACTGAGCCCAGCTGGAGCAGTATGGGACATTGAGCCTCTTGCTGCTGGAACACCCTGGACCAGAGTTAGATCCACATCGCAAGCGGTGGTCCTATAATGTTTGAGCTCTTGAGCGAGCTGCTTAACCTGGATTGCTTCAGTAAATATCCAGCTGTATCAACTCATAAATAATGTGATCTCTGCTGAATAAAATGTTCAAAGAAACCAAAACCAACTGCCGCACAGAGAATTGGACACTAGAAAGCTTTTGCCTGTTCCAGTGGCGGCTTGGATTTGGCTTCACCCCTTTTCCACTGGTGTTTCTTCGCCCCTTTCTCTACAAATAAACAGCTCTAAACCTCTGGAACTGATATTGTCGTGAATTCAAAAAAAAAAAAATTTTGTTTGTTGATACAAACCCTGCACCGGTCTTTATTCTTCGCACATTAGATCCAAGCGAAGGTGACACAGAAGTAGCCCACCTCTAGTTTTGGTCCTGTATTTTGGAACATGCTGTCCCCTCAGTACCTGTAGACCATGAACAGCATCAGCTCCACTTACAGGCATAGCAGCAGCTGAAGCTCATTGCGTTTCACGGATACCATGTGACTTCAAGGTGTTGTGGCTTTAAGGATTGGTTTCTGTTATGCCTTTCGATAGTTTTGTCTTGGTTCTTGGTTCGTTTTATGGTCTCATTTGGTGAATTGTTTTTTTTTTTTTAGTTGAACTCAAAGACTGAATAGAAGGTGGTAAGCTAAGTGTTTTTTTGTTTGTTTGTTTTGTGAGTTTGCCTTGTCCATTCACCATGTGACAAAGTGGCCACTCCAGCACTGCGCCACAACATATACACACAAACAAAATGTCTGGAAGACCCTCCGCCTTCTGCAACGTTTAAAAACTAACTACAGTGTGCTCACATTATCCTGCCTGCTTTAATAACCTCCCCTCCAGTCTTTCTTAGAAGCACTGCCTGTGCTCAGAGTAATCACATTGCATAAATCAAAACAGAGAGAGCCCAAACTCGCACAGGGGAGGCAACCTGGCGCTATTTGGTTTTGTCAGCTTGGGGGGTGAGGGGGTGGGGGGGGTGGGGGGTGGGTAATTAAGCTTTCGGTGATTCAATTAGTGGCTGTAATCACGGATGAAGCATTGAACAGACGTACCAGACGGCATGAAGAGTTGGGAATTCACAAATGCAAGGGAAAGCGTGAAGTAAGTGACCAGGGAGGGGGGAGTGAAATGCCAGCTTCAAACTGCACAGCATACGTGCATCGAATGGAAGAAGTGAACTGCACCCGGGAGACATTTAAAACAGACCGTGGCAGTAAAACTAAATCAATTTTTTATCTTGCAGCAGATATACACAATATAAATTAGGAGCCCAAAAACAAGCAAATTCCCTCACACCAAATTTTAATTTCTATAGTGTATTATGCATTCGTATGGTTGAAAACTTTGTATTTATGCTTGTACGTGTGTGTTTGAATACTGTGTGTGCGTGTGTGTGTGTGTGTCTGTGTCTGTGTGTGTGTTAGTATGCTTGGATACTGTGTCGGAGTGTGTTTCAGGATGTGACCTCAAATGATCCCTCTGTGTTTGTACACGTTATGACTGTGTGACTCTGCTCTCTGGCACCCCCTGCAGGTATGCACAAGGTGATCGTCATCCTGCTGCCGCTCAGCCTGGTGCTGCTGGTGTTCGGGGGGATCTGCGGCCTCGTCAGCTCCCTGGCCCACAACCGCAGGATGCTCATCACCTCCGCCTCCTACTTCCTCTTCTGCAGTAAGTCATCCGGCCAAGATCACCGTCGTGCACGAAAGGCTTGAGCTGGGCGCAGACTTGTAGTCCATGCCTTGATTTATGTTTTTATTCAGCTTTCAAAATCCTTTTCTTTTCCATTTACTACTGCGTGAGATTCATGTAGTACTCAGGTGTGTTTAGGACACTGTTGTTGCCCCTCTGTGTGGAACGGTTGATTCTTTGTAAGCTGGTACCAGTGCACCTGCAGTCTTTTCCGCTCACGAAAATATATGCATGGAACACATGCCCATTATTCCTCTAGCATTTGTTGACTGGTCAAAGAATGCATTAAAATGCGCGTACAGGAATGCCCATCTGTCCCAGCTTGCGTGGATGTGAGGAGAAATGGGTTTATCTGCGCAAGTCTTGTAGACAAAGAACAGCTTGTGTGGAAATGGGCTCTTTCATCCCTCCAGTAGTCATTTTCTCCAGCACAACATAAAAATAAAGAGCTCTGTATTACCCTGGTAAAAAGGAACACGAAAACTACAATTTTCTGAAATTATCACAAAACAGTTCCGACCCTGCTTACTGACTGAGTTTGGAATTAAAGGTTTTAATCCTTTTTTACTTTTGGGCTGCAGGGATGGAATCCTCCCTCCCAGAGGCCTAAGGCCAAGAATTCTGATGGAAAATATCCTAGTGTTTTGGCTGATCGATCCTGCAAAGCAAACGTTTACCTGTCTCTCAGGAAGTTTTCCTGCCATCTCTATGCAAGTTAACACACCAATGGATACACACATCAGTGGCGCCCTCTAGCTGGTCAACCAGGCACCCTACAGCAGGGTTGAGGTCAATTTCATTTAAATTCAGACTCTTCAGCAAATTAACTGAATTGACGTTCAAAATTCCCATATTGTTCTATGGGAAATTGGTACAAACAAAGGCCCACGACAAACCATCTGCTGAGGTGCAGAGGCCTGTTGTGCTAGTGCTCGTACAGTGCTAGTGTAGATCTGAAGTCTAGTGTTGGAGTGGTGCTAGTATAGATTGTACAAAGGCGTGTTGTCTGCGGATATTGCTCCACTAAAAGAGGTGAGATTTCTGCCTTTCACAAAGGGAACTGCAGGTACGAGAGTGAAAATGAAAAGATAGCGGTAGTGTCTGGGAAGCCAGTTATAGGTTTGTGGCTCGTGGAATCAGGGTCATATCTTTGAACCTGAGAGAAAGAAGGGAACCTAAATCAAAAGGAAATAATGGCCTTCTCCGTGGTGACCTCAACATGGATCCTGTTTGTTCAGGGAAGAAATCCATGCTCATCTGGTTTCTGTAAGGCTCGCCGCTGCAGTTCACATAAATGCTTGTGTTGGGTAGATCACGTGTGGTGATGCTGCCCTTTTTCTGTGCAACATGACTGTTAATAGAAAATAGAGGTAAAATGACTGCCAG
This sequence comes from Anguilla anguilla, assembly GCF_013347855.1. NCBI lineage: Eukaryota > Metazoa > Chordata > Actinopteri > Anguilliformes > Anguillidae > Anguilla > Anguilla anguilla. The sequence continues at coordinate 24,297,646 of NC_049217.1, read as the reverse complement.
CGTGCCCACTGAATAGGACTGATGAAAAAACCCCATGCTGTACGACCCCAAGCTCCTGAGGCTCATTGTCTCAGTCTGTCATACGTACTACAGGCACTCCTGCAGACTTTAACCGGAGACCCCAACGTGCAGACCTACCTCGCACACCTACCTCTGCCATCACAGTCTTGCATGTTCACCCACCTGCTGGAATCTTCTATTTTCTTAGCGACGCATCCTTTCTTTCGGCAGACAGGAAGTGAACGACAGGGAACTCCGTTTGTGTTGAACTGCGTGGCAAGAGCGGAACACTGTGCTCACATGGCACCGGATGAGCTGCCAGACACCACTTGCTTTCAGAAAACAGCAGACAGAACAAGAAAGGCTCGATGTGTGGCCTTTGTGTGCCCTCAATCGGCTCACAGCCAGGCCATCTGGTAAAATAATTCAACGGGGGAAAGCTTTAATTGTGACATTCTCATTGATATGAAAGTTCTGTTTTCCCAATCTAAGTGTCCTCTTTGCAAAAATGAAGTTTATTTTTATAGTATATATACAGTATATTTGTATCTTCGTTGTATCATGATTGACCCCAAAGAGTTAATTTCGTCTTGTACAATATAAAAGATTTTGATCAAAAATCCAGCTGATATTAAAATATATACAAAATACTTTCTGTACATAATTTCAAACACTACAATTCAGGTTACAATCCTTTTGCTCATTGCAATAATTAGATCATCTAAAAAATAAGATAGTGTCATTAATTGTATTTATATTGTCATCTTGTTTAGATTGGACCAACTTTCTTGCAATGCAATGTACCTCATTCATCAGCAATGATAAAATTCCAATGCTGTAAGTATCCAATGTTTTGCTGCCATGGTACATTTTTGCATGATGTATCTCTCTCACTTAACACAGCTATTTTCAGTTTGCCTTTCAATAATCCCAAAATGAACAATGTGGCATTTTGTGCCAAGAGGTTTGTAGAATTGAAACTTATGTGAAGTCAATGAGTCTAAGCAATCATAAAAATCTAAATGGCTCTCTCCAGTCCACAGCAGGATCAATACCTAACAAATAAGGGTGTTATTTATAAATGTCTACAAATATTACAGCATGTCTGTAAAACTGGTGTTTCTGGCCAATGAGATGCTTTGTGGTTGCTGCTACATTCTTAATTAAGAGGGAGATTGGGGTGGGGTAGAGTGGGGTGCGGGAGACTGGGGTGGGGTAGAGTGGGGTGTGGGAGATTGGGGTGGGGTAGAGTGGGGTGCGGGAGACTGGGGTGGGGTAGAGTGGGTTGTAGGAGGCTGGGGTGGGGTAGAGTGGGGTGCGGGAGACTGGGGTGGGGTAGAGTGGGTTGTGGGAGATTGGGGTGGGGTAGAGTGGGGTGCGGGAGATTGGGGTAGGGTAGAGTGGGTTGTGGGAGATTGGGGTGGGGTAGAGTGGGGTGCGGGAGACTGGGGTGGGGTAGAGTGGGTTGTGGGAGATTGGGGTGGGGTAGAGTGGGGTGCGGGAGATTGGGGTAGGGTAGAGTGGGTTGTGGGAGATTGGGGTGGGTTAGAGTAGGGTGAGAGAGTGTGGTGTGGGAGACTGGGATTGAATAGGGTGGGGTCAGAGAGTAGGGAGAGAATTACTGAGGTGTGATAGTGTGAGGCATGGATGTGGCTACCTTTCTTCCTCCTTCCGCCTGTGAAGTGTATTTGTGTGGACTGAAACGTCCTCAACTAGTCTCCCTCATGGTGTAATTTCCATAAATTTCCATAAATGACCATATCTCAAACAGAAGCTCATTATGGGCTTTTACACATTACAGATGTGCTTATTTTGTTTGGGAACAACATCAAAGCAGCTACCACTGAGTTTCTGTTCCAGAAACAAAAAAAGTCTGATAAAAAAATCTGAAAAACTACTGGTGATAAAATACCTACAGAAAAATGTGATCCCCCCATCTACCCTATGTCTAGCAATTTAACACCCTTGGCTCTTTATGTCTTCCCAAATTTCGTTCTTCACTTGCAGGAAAGATTTTCTACAGTGATAATTGAAGGAACTGATGTGACTGAAACACTATTACTGCAGTGACTGAGATAACAAGAGCAGCGACAAGGAAACGTCACTGGAACTGAAAGTCATGTTGTGTATACAATAGTGCCTCAAGACTTGTTCCTGAAATTTTTTTTTTTTCTTTCCCAAAAAAGGCTTTTAAAAAGCCTTCTTTACACTCACTCACTTGCTAGATGGATGGTGAACAGTAGCCTTTGTGATTTTTTTTAAATTTTTAATTTTATTTGGATGTGCATTAGATGTTTTAGATAGCAGCTGCAGTTGTATGCTAAAGTTTTGGCATAAAAAGGGCCCAGTGTCATCAAAGCTGCAGTATTGAACATACATTGATTGATCTCATCGATTGGTCAGGCACACCAGTGATAGAGGACGCTCATGTTGAAAAGGGTGTCATGACTATGGAAGATATGGTGGTAGATATTTGAGGTTACCAGGTTTGTTTTGTACCTCTACATGTACTGGGGCTCTTTTAGGTCAGGTCAGTCCAATCATGAATGCCAGCAAGTACCAAGCCATTTTGCCCAAAAAACCTATTGATGTGGAAGGGTGGGACATATTCACGAGGCATGAGAGCGTAAGAGTCTGGCCTAGGAACGGGGTAGAGTACGATTTGAGACGGGGCGAATTCAGAATATGTTTTATAACAAGAGTCTACACACCCGACTCTGCCGTGACATGGTGAGAGAGACTATTTTTGTCTAATACTTTTGCCCAAGAAAGACCAGCGTGCCTCTTGCTCATATTAGCCCTATTTATGCGTCCACAGATACGGCATGCTTCCATTTGGAGCCAGCCGTCATCTTTCTTTGCCCCGACTGACCATATCACTGGACGGTAGCAAAGAGGAGATGAGACTAAAGCCTGCCCCACCTGCACAGTCAAACATGACGTTGGAAAAGAACGTCTTTAAACCCGTTTTCACAATGGCTTTATCAGACTGATTTTAGCATGGCGGTTGATTATCAAGTGTTACCCCAAGCAGTTTCCTTGATTAATAGCCGTGCCTTTTATTCCTTTGGTTTTAGATGTGTTCAGAAGCCGTTCATTATTAATCACTTATTCTGATATTGGCTGTAACTCTGTATTAAGAGTCTGGATGAGCTTACATGCTGTGGGGTGCTGACATGTCGCGTAAAATCATCAGCACGGACACTCTGAGTCCCTTTAAGGCTGGTGATAAATCATTTGTAAAAGTAGAGAAGAATAACGACAGAATGTAACAGCCCTGATATTAGAGAAGCTTCCATTAAATAAAACTCTGGCTACTGTTGAGAAAAGAAAAGTAGAAAAAAAGTCTCTCCTCCATGAACTTGCAGAAGATGTAAAATCATAATAGGCGAGTTGCTTTCAATGACTAGTCATGATCAGTCACATCAAAGGCAGTGCTAAAAGCTAACCGCACAGCTTCCGCAAAACCTCTTGTTATCCATCTCTTCAAGCCAATCATCGGCCATCCGAATCAGTCGCCAAACCAGTTGGATGCCCTTCCTTATAAGCATGCTAAAAGTCTGTAATCTGTTCTTTGGGAAATAGCATTGTGTCTGAGTGAGCGCTGTTTTCTCTAAATTTACTAAAGACAGGCAGAAAGCTAATTAGGTGGCTGTTAGAGCAGTAAATGGTGCTTTGCCATTTTTTGGTCAGTGAAATTACTTGAGCTTATTTCCAGGCCTGTGGGCATACACTGTTCTGCAGGCTGAGATTAATGGCATGAGAAAGGCATGGTAACAATCTGCCACCGTTCTCTGTAGCTTCCCATCTAGAATACTGATACCTGGTGGTTTATCATTGCTGACGGACAATATTTTTTTCCTCCTCTCCCACACTGGCTTCACCAAGTCCAGAAATACAGTGCTTCTCTTTCATGATCAAATCTTTTATGCAAGAATGCAATGGTTTACCATTCATTGTCAAGTCATTTCAGGCCTTAGTCTGTCCGCCATTGAAATGCTAATGTAAATAATTGAAACTGCAAAACATCTTTCTGATAAATGACCCACCAGGTTCAATGAAAGAGGGGGAAAAATTACTTCACACTACTGTGCAAAAAAACATAAGGTCTTCATTACCCACAGTAAGCGTGCAAGAAGCAGCATTGTAATGCTCTTCATCGTGGTATACTTGTGAGGGAGTTGGAGTTTTGGGAGACCAACCGCGACTGAACAGGGGGTTCTTTAAGCTATTAACCAGAGGTAAAATAGCCACAAAGTCTCAAGAGACAAGGAAAAGGAAAACAATACTCCTTAGGGAGAGTATCCCAAAGAAAAGCTCTACACAACCCACGTACTGGGTAAAAAAGAACTAAGGCTTAAGGAGTATGAAAATAACAACTGCCGGAGCAGAAAACGGGGCAACTCAAAGAAAACAGACCTCGAACCGAGGCTGAAAAAGTAAAACCCTAAAGAAAGAATACTGAGCTTAGATTGTGGCACTAACTTGTTGCCAACAATCTAAAAAGCTAAAGACTGTTGTGCTAATTTTATAGCCACAACAATCCACTATCGCACCTTTTTACCTTTTTACCTTTTTACCTTTTTACCTTTTTACCTTTTTACCTTTTTACCTTTTTACCTTTTTACCTTTTTACCTTTTTACCTTTTTACCTTTTTACCTTTTTACCTTTTTACCTTTTTACCTTTTTACCTTTTTACCTTTTTACCTTTTTACCTTTTTACCTCGCTTGACAGAATACCGGCTCTCGTGCAACATAAGTGACACTGAAGCAAAGCTTATCGGCTTGCTCAGGGTTTAAATAGAACACCAACAGGTGCAAATAGTAAAAGGAAATTTGCACGTGTATAATTCAATCAACTCAATGGCCGTAATAACTGAAGAAAAGGTGCATGAAAAACCAATGGACGTAATAACTGAAGAAAAGGCGCAGAAAGGAAAAGAAATGGTGGCATCAGCCAAAACCATGACAATACTAAGCAGTACACAAGGTTCTTGTTCTCCAGTCCTGAATGGAAACGTTTTGACACTTTGCCTGAAGGAAGCTTTAGGCTACGCTCCAATGCTTTTTCATGCTTTATAAAAGGGGTAAGCAAGTGTGCCACAGAAAATAATAAAACGCTACGGGAACTGAGGTCTGAGAGGGTTTGGCTGAAATGGGCAGATGAGAGAAAGCACAGCTTAGGTACAGTTTGTCAATTTAGTGGTCCTTTTCGTTTTTTATAATTCATTTTAAAATTCCCATGATTTCAAGCTCTGATGCAAGAACGTGCGAAAACTGAAATGGTCATAATAGTTTTACAAAACAGTATTTATTCTTTGTGATTATCTGTTATCATCGTAAATATATACATTTTTTTTTTTACCGTGCTCTTTGTTTAGATCTGTGATACCCTGATCTAAGGTGACTGACATTTTTTATGTCACTGAATTTATTTAGCTGAGTGCGCATGGAGGCACTTGCTCTGTAACTTACTCCAACGCAACACCAGGGATGCACTCTGAATCTCAGCCTTCAGCCTTCTGGCTGCTTTTAACTCAGATCCCTGATCACTACAGCGAACACTATGTCTGCCGTAGTAATTTGAAATACATTTTGTTTAATAGTCGAACGGTAGCTTTGTAATTTCGTTCTGCTCTGTCGAAGCCAAGCTTCCCATACGCAGCGTGGAGAATGCAAATGATTAAATGGAGCAATAGGACAGATTTGGATTATGGATTTTATTTATGGTTTGATATAGTAGACGCATAATGATGCAGGGGGGAAAAAAATGGCCAAATTCCATTTCAGTAATAGAAACGTTCCTCTATTCCTATTTTTTCCACACTGTTTTATTGTGTGTTTGGGGCGTTTTAAGTACCCCTGCTGAGTTTTAATATCTCTATACCTCTTTATTATGACCAGCACTGTTCATATCCCCCCCTCCCCACCCCACTGTTAAACCTGCCTGCAGCTCAGAGCACTGGGCCGATCTCCAGTATCAGACGCCATCTGCACGCGAGAAGAGAGAGAGGAGCTCGTGAGCCGTTGTTTACATTGCGCGACGTTCATTCGGCGGACGCCGTCGCTCAGAACAGCTTGCACTGCACGGCAACACTCACCAGAGTTATGAGCGGCGTGAGCAACGTTGCCACACCCGGCTAGCAAACGCTCCTGTGAGTGCACCATCAATAAAACGCGAACAGTAAGTTATCTCGTGCCATTCTGGAAGCATAATACGAATCAGATTCATACGCCCAGCGTCCTCACACAGCGCTGCGAAAATGACAGCCTCCTCCCAGTTCATTTCCTGTTGACTTTGAATCAAAATGATATGTGATTATCACATTAGTACCAGTAGGTGCTTTTTCCTGCAGGGAGATGAATTTTCTGGTGATTATTTATTTATTTATTTATTTATTTATTTATTTTGAATAGATAATGGAAAAGTTGTAACTTTTTGCACTTCTGCTATACATGACCTTTTACCTATTTTTAGGAGGTATGTTATGATCAAATATCTTTTGGAAAAATGTAAATCATTTCATAAGAAAATAGCACCTGGTATGAGGACAAGGATATGTTAGAGTATATTTCTTGATAACAGTGCAACTTGCGATCTGTTGTTATAAATTGAAGGCATGAGAAATGCCATGGCATTTTGACCGCAGAAAGGAACCTGGAACCTGGACAATTCGGAATAAGACCTAATGTCTGTGAGGGTGGAGAAAGATCTATTGTTTTATGTGAACTGGAGAAGGAATGTATGCCCTTAGCATCGTGGAGCTGCGCGTCAGTTGAAAGAGAGTTGAGGTCGCGCTCTCTTTGTTGACCTCAGAGTGACGTGTTTACAGCACCTCATCGCCGAGTCGGAGGCGCCAAAATGTCTGCTCTTTATTAGCCGCTCGCGTTCTGACAGAAGCACATAAACGCGCGGTAACAGACTGCGACCGTGGAAGCGGCGGGGAGCGGCTGCTCTGGGCTGATCTGGGGCGGATCGGTCCTGCGCCGATCGGGACGCTGCGAATTAGGAGCGGAGACGGATGGCCGGGCACAGCCGAAGATGCGAGGACGGGCAAATAAAGTTAAAGCGGAGGCCCACAGGCTTTGACTGAAGGGGAGTGATAGCTTCACAGGAGCCATGATTCAGCCAATAACAGGGTGACATGCAGGAGCCTCAACAGCTGGTACACTTCGGTAGACATTGGTAGGATGGGGCACTCCACAGGGAGTTTGCATATTTGTGTTTTTCTTATACCAGAAGGCTTAAAAAAAGCACAAAAACTAGAATGAAGTTGGTTTGTGCGTCTTCACATCAGGATTTTAAATTGAGGTTGGCAGTAATTGTGCTGCGTGCCTTGACTGATACTTCTGTGTGTGTGTGTGTGCATGTGTGTGTGTGTGTGTGCGAACGAGTATGTGTGTGTGTGTGTGTGTGTGTACTGTGTGCTCCCTGACCATTCTAGCCTGTCTGCGGTGCAGGGTGTGGAAGATTGCTATGGGACGCCTTGGTATGGAAATGTTCTGATGCAGTTCTGTGATGGTTTGGGAGCTGGTAACTCTGGTTGTAGGTTGTACGCAGGTTTCATTCTCAGCTGACTTCCTGCTGGTGCACAAAGTACTTAAACTTGAACTGCTTCACTGAATACCCAGCTGTATAAATTGAGTGTATGTAAAGCCCTGTTACTCAAATCACGGCCCTGGAGGTCCAAGAAATGCTGGTTTTCCACCCTCCCTTAAACTGGGAGTCAGGTGTGAATGCAGTCCGGCCAATATGTAGCACTAATTGTTCAGTTAATTACCTGGGGGAGAAGAAAACCCGGGTCGGATTTGGACTTGAGGTCCGGATTTGAGTATCCACGATGTAAAGAATATGAGCTGTTGGTAAGAGCTCCTGGTCACTGCCTGCCTGTGGTGCGGTACCGCCAGTCTCAGAGGTGCCCTCTCTGTCCCATTGCGTTTTCCCCAGGTCTCTTCACCCTATCCGGCGTGAGCCTCTACATCAGCTACTCCCAGCAGGCCTGGCAGGAGATGGAGAGGCAGCTGGGGGCGGAGCTGCTGGCCCCCGTGCAGGTGTCCTTCGGCTGGTCCCTGGGTCTGGCCTGGCTCTCCTACGGCCTGGAGGTGGCCGCCGGACTCCTGCTGCTGCTGGCGGCCCGCATGACCCATCCGCAGCTCAACGAGTTCACCACCACCATGGCCATGGCCTAGAGCCAGCACCTGAGCCAGGACCAGAGCCAGGACCACAGCCGCCTGACTCCGCCTCCTGGAGCTTTACTGCCCTATCACGGGCTACAAGGTCTCCTCAATAATGGAGATTATCTGACCTCATCCCCCCCCCTTCTGTCCATCTCTCTCTCTCTCTCTCTCTCTCTCTCTCTTTCACCTTTTCACTCTCTCTCTTTCTCTCTCTCGTTCCACAAAAACATGTCTTTGAGGGATGAGACCAAATATTCAGTGGCCATGTAAGATAATAATTTATTGTGTACATGAATACCAGAATGTATCATGAATGACGAAATGAAGGTTAGATTTTTTGTTTCTTTTTTCCATATTGGTGAAGAAGAGCCTAAGAACCCAGTATAAAAAAGGCAGGTGTTATTAATTTACCTGCCAACAGTGTGGACAAATGCAGACATCTGTGTGTGTGTGTGTGTGTGTGTGTGAGAGAGTGAATGCAGGCCTCTGTGTATGTGTAAGTGAGTGAATGCAGATCTGCGTACATGTGAGTAAGTGAATATAAATCTGTGTGTGTGTGTGTGTGGGCACGTGCAGATCCCTATGTATGTAATAAATTCAGCTATCTGTTGTAAGCAGTTATTCATACAGAAGTTTTTTTATTCTGTACAATTTAATTTATGCTCTTAGACAGACATGACACTCTGATGATTGTAAGTGCAATAGATATATTTAATGTGCAGGAGATTTAATCTGAGTGATAATTCCATGGTTACTCAAACAGTCATTGCCAAAGATACCATCTGGTCTGCCTTTGTTAGGAGGAGTAGATTTGAGGCAATTCAGTACAACTTGTGAATGTGGTTACTTGCTGGTTATGATACTGTTTGAACTGCACAGTTGTTGGTGCTGAAATAAACTGTGAATCAATCTCATGTTATTCAAAGTTACTTTTACCTCTCTTTAAATGTGTACGCATAATTTCTAATGAAACCTGTCAAAAAAATGAGCAGTTCTAAGTTCAAATTCTCCAAGCCAATGACCCACTGAATGAGCAAATGTCATTTCTGCTTGATCCACCCCTTATATAAATACAGCCTGACATGTTCACCTGTAAAAACGTGTTATTTAGTTTCACATATTTCAAATGAATTACGTAACTAGTTGAGTGCTTAATTTCACCAATGTCTGTTGAAGTCGTTTAATATACAGAATTTATCCTCGCGTTCTATCTCAGCCCCTCCAGACCCAGTTATGATGCAAACGGCGAGCTCTAAAAAACAAGTTGGAAGCAGGAGTCTCTCGCTTCTGTTCTGCTCTCATATCGGCTAATTTATGGTCTGCAATGCTTGTGATCTCGTCCACTCTGCAGTTTTTATGGGTCATTCATTCTGGGGGAATTGGACCTTGAAAAGAAAATAAGCTTGGCGCATAGGAAAGTGTGGGAACCCAGGGCTACGCTGGAGCCGAAGCTACCGAATGGAGCTGAAACTCACTGGCTGTTCCACTAACTGGAAATTCTTTTATTTTGAATTATTTATCCCGTATTCATGCAGGTTGTCTCCTGTCCTCAGGACAGACACGGGGCCGTGACTCCTCACTTTGTGACTGCCTCGCTTAGAGTTTGAAACGCAGTCCGCGGTTGCAGTACTGAACCAGTGACCAGGAGCTAAAATTCCCACAGGTTCTCTCAGCACATTCTCATTGGCCCTTCATGGTCTGACTGGCATGTTTATGGGCCCCTACACTAATTACCATTACACTCCTACTACCATAAATATCAATAATAATAATACTAATAATAATTATAATTATAAATTATATAGTGAGAAAAACAGTAGTATTTGTAGTAAAAATGGATTGCATTTATCGAGCAAATTTCATATTACTGTGTATAATTTAATAACACTTTATACTGAAGTGGATATGACTCACCTCAACATAGCCAATGCATAGCAACCATTTTACTGATGCATAGCAGCCATTTTCCGCCAGAATGCTTAAATTGAGATTGAGAGTAAGGATTGCTCCAAATAATTACGTTATGGGATGAATGTAGGGCTGAAACAGTTAGGCCGAAGCAGGCAGCCGCACAAACATCTCTCATATTCAGCAGTGCAGCAGACAGCATCGCGATGAATTGTCCTTATGCAAGGATGCATCTCTGTGTTCATAGGTGAACTGTGCCTGCGACCCATGCTGTGTTCAAATGGTAACAGATACAACACGTTATGCTAATTATTGTGTGCCATACAAATGCTTTGTACGTTTAAAATGAATCTTACAATCGTTAATTTGCAATGGTTTGTTTTTATTTTTGTTTCAGAAAAAACAGCAAAATAAAAAGGTAATGAAGTAGGTTTGTAATTACATTGGCGCTTATTATTAATTATGGAGGGAATTTTTTTTTTTTTAATTTCATTTACAGCTATCCCCGCCGTTCACCAAATGCACGCTGAGATAGGCTCCAGCAATCCCCCCGTGACCCTGCCCAGGATAAGCGGGTATAGATCATGGATGGATGGATAGATGGATGGATTCATTTAAAGCTGTAATTTGCATAATCATTGCATTATGTATAATTGGGGCAGAAAATTAATTTCTCATTCTCCAGGATAAGTCCATTCTTATTTGAGCATGAATCAAATAATCCTTGGATCTGTGTTCTCCTAGGACGTCCTGATGTGCCTTTCTAAAACCTGTTGCTCTGTAATTTCTTTTCTATACTGGGAAGTACTTTGTGTTGTGACTGCTGATTTGAGCTCCGTTGTTTAATAGTGCTGACAGGAAATGGTTTCTGGGCACTGCCTGGTGTGCTGCTAAGTGTACTTTGGTCCGGTGTGTATTTTTTCTCATTTGAAATGTCCATCTCTTCATTTGTTACGTGTTAGTAGTTAATATTTGTGGAGTATCAATCAATTTCCAGGTTCCTGATGAGTCCTGGCCTTCAGATTCAGGACCACTATTACCTCACACCATCTGTGCATGTGTACGTTTGTGTGCGAGCGTGCGTGCGTACGTGCGTGCGTGTGTATGTGTATGTGTGTGCGTGCACGTGCATGTGTTTGTGTGTGAAAATCACAGGAATTTTACATGATACTATGTGAATTTATGTGAATATTATGTGCACGTGTGTGATAAGATGGAAAACATTATTTCAGCATGATGCAATGACATTAAATGTAGACATGAAACCATATGACAGAGAATATGAAGCAGACTTTCATCATGTTAAAAATCAGTGTTTTTGATTTTTAATAAATCATTTTTCATGAAAACTCTATCAGTAGCAGGTGCAAACACTCACCGGTCGATTTGGTACTGATTGAGTATGTGAGCTGCCGTTTTGTCTGGTAGCCACAATCCCATAGCGTATCCTCATGAAGGCACTTTTGCTGAAATCCATTGTTAAGCCATGTAAATAATGGTTTTTGAACTTTTCTGCACTTGGAAAAGTTTTCCCTTGGTGTTTTTTGGATAATGGCTTTTGGTTTTTCGCTGTTTTAACTAACATTATTTCAACATACATGCCACAGCCAGTCTTCCTTAACAATAAAACAACGTAAAACTGTGACCCTAGACTAACTCTGAAACCCCTTTCTAGCCCTAGTCGTTCTTACATATCTGATTTTTCTATTTAAATGGATGAAAAACCACTGAACAGTTCAATAAAATGAATACAAAGAAATGTATGTGAAGTCATTTATTTTGAAATGAGGTTTTACCACAGGAAGCTATTTTGTTCACTATAGACAGGGACAGTCTATACACAAACATAAACGCAGCAGCAAAACTGACAGCCGTAAGAACTTGGATGGAGAAGTACGTCGTCAACAGTCAAGTGGATACAAATCTTCACAGACTTCTGGAAATTAGCCTCACCAAGAATGACTTTGAATTCAACAAAGAATTATTTTAACAGATCAGCAGTATAAAACATGGATACACAGCTTTAACGATTTGAAACACTTCATACAAATCGTCAACACACCATGGATCAATCACAGTTAAATATACCACACATAATCAATAAATAGATTTTTTGATGCACACCACATACAAGGGACCCGCATTTCCTCAAACACACACATTACACATAAAGGCTTTATTACTTTATTACTATGACTGTACAAAATAAGTATTGTACCTTACTGAACCTGTGTTTAGCAGTTGTCTATGACCATGAAATGCACTTTTTGTACGTTGCTTTGGATAAAAGCGTCTGCCAAATAAATGTAATGTAATGTAATGACTATGACACACAAGCACTCACCCAAAAACTGTTTCAGCGACAAGACGACACAAGAATATCATCTAACATATTACCACCTACTCTGCACTCAGCCACGCAGCAAACAAGAAAAATAAACAATATTCTTCCTATTAACAGGCTCCAGTACAAATATATATTTCCCAAGGGGCCATCATAAGGGGCAACTTTGGAAAGAATGAATTTTACTAAAGTAACCCTAATAGCTTTACCCTTACCCTAGCCTCGCGAGCCAGTCTCTCTTACCTTGATGAAATACCTTCAACACAAATGTATTCACCAAGACTCTCTGCAGACATACTGCATTCACTTCATTTCTTTGTCATTTTTGAATGAATGTCATTATACATACATTTCCGTGATAAGAACACAAACATACGAATCTGTTCCCTTCATGAATAAAAAAACTACAGTCGTTCATATTTTGTATAGATTTTACTATAAATTCCTCAAAAATGATTTTTGAAAATGCAATGTATTTCTTGAACACATATGTGCTTTTTTTCACTTTTGTGGCATAAGACTATAGTAGTCAGCATTTTTTGATTTTCTGGTAAAATAGATTTTTCAGTTTTTCTTCATATTTATTATAAAGATATCTCAGTCTTAATCCATTATACTGTTAAAAACTATTTTTTTTGCTATTTTTATATTTAGAATTTATACATTTTTCACTATTTAGACACCATAGTCCTTTACATTTTCTAATTTTCTGGTAAAATAGATTGGTCACCATAAATGTTTGAAAACAAATTGCAGTCAATTTATTTCTTCATGTAAAAATTTTTCATGAAAAATCCCTCAAAGCAGATTAAATTCAGTTAATTGCTTCACATTTATTAAAAAATATATCATTCTTCATAAATTCCTAAGAAAAATGCTAATTTAAATGTTTTGCACTAAGACTATGGACTTACATGGTTTTCTGATTTTCTGGGAAAAAATATTTTTCACCATAAAAGTCTCATAATACATGGCATTCATTTCACTTCTTCGTGTTCATTAAATTTGCCTAATTGTGCATACATTTCAATTATAAGGACACATACTTAGAAATTTTGCATTTTTTTCCACTTTCTAGACATGAGATCATAGTCTTTTACATTTTCAGATTTTCTGGTAAAATAGACTGTTCACCATAAATGTCTAAAACGTAATTGTATACATTTCTTTTCTTTGTATTTATTGAATGTTTCTCATGCTGTATCCATTCAAAGAACAAGAAACACATATGCAAAGAACTCATTTTCGGCCAAAAATGAAGTTACAGCCAGCATGGCCTCTGCACAGCAGATTTCAACTCAAAGTAAAAGCAGTTAATTCCAGAATAACATCAGTTTTGTGGCTGGCGTGAGCCAGAGCACAATGCAGTACGGCTATTCATGCAATTTGTTCAATGTGTACTGATTAAGCACTTGGTACAAGTTTATTATCTTGTGAAGGAAATGCATTAGAGTGACTGTACACACTTTTTAGCGATAACAATACAAAATTGATGGTAAATGGTAAATGGACTGCATTTATATTGAAACTACCTCACAAAGCACTTTACAACTAAGGCCTCTCATCCACATGAACACATAAACGGTGAAAGGCAGTCATGCAAGGTGCCAACCAGCTCGTCAGGCGCAATTGGGGTTAGGTGTCTTGCTCAAGGACACTTTGACACATTCAGAAGCCCGGGGATCGAACCGGTTGCCAGACAACCACTCTACCTTCTGTTCTAATGCCAATGTGCTGATGGCAGTAGTAGACCAATAAACCAGTGGCTGAAGATATTTTAAAAATATAATGCATAGCAAAATACATACAGTAAGGCAATTGTGTTACATCCAAAAAGGGGGAAAAAATGAAACAAATATAAATGTCAGGACACTGATGATGAAAAGTCGATGAAAATAGAATAGACTGTAATTTTATATCCCAAAAGTGAAAAATACAAAAATGGTAAATTCATGGTTTTGTACACTGACAGATAAGTTGTCTTCATTCTACAACCATGATCAAAGAAATGAAAATGTATGTGAAGAATTATGATGAAAAATCTATTTCACTGGGAAAACAGCAATAGTTTCACATACAAGAATGTAAAAAAAAGCTAAATACCTACATTTTGGTGTTTGCATTCAGAATGATGAGAATTCATACATTTTCATATATGAAAAATGTTAAATATTCAGATACATTTTTGTGTGAAAGGTTTGTGTGAAGTGCCCAAAATTCCCATTTTATCTTACGTCACTTTTCCCAATAGCCTGCAATGCATTGCAATAGACAGACAATTAAAAATTTCTGTGTTCCATTATTTGCACGTCAGGTTGGGCACCCCTCTCAATTCACAGGACCTGATTTTCTCAAAATAGCAGTTCCACTCAAATCTGCCACAATCAAATATTAACTATTACTACTTTCCAGAATCCAATTAACTGAAAACCTTTGAGAACAGTTTCAATGAGAAGTGAAAAGGTCAGGAATGGTTCTGAACTTTTATAATGACACATTTCCAGCAAGATGACTCCCTGCTGGTCTGCCAGGTTTGCATGAGAGGTGGCACATCAAAAAGTCCTCGCCCAAACACGCCGGCGCAGTCCGTGATGGAGGGAAACAGGAAATGGAATGCGCTCTCCTCTGATTGGTGGGGCGGGGTGCTCACACTGATGTGAATTTTAAATGCACTCTGCTCATCTCACCATTCATTAGACTGAGACCACTGAAGCACACAGCAAAATCAGGAAAGCTTTGAATTTGGATATTGCAGACAGGACTCAGATAAACTCTACTAAGACTTAAGAACACTGATTAATTACTCAAACCTAGGTGACATTGTACCATGTAAGGCAGAGAATATGAACATGAGCATTTTGACAAAACCTTGCTGTAATTACTGTATTTGACAAAAGAAATACTTAAAATGTTATACATTTTTAGTCATCACACGTTTCTGCACTATTAAGGCTGGCAGAAAACAAAGGAATCATACTGAAAAGCCACCATTTTTGATCATTTTTCTTGGTTAACAAACTTGTCAGTTTATAGCCCAGAACTGATCTCTTTTCGCTGATCTTGTGTCTGGTGGTGTAGACATGAAGGAGGACCTGTACAGCACTGCAGTATAGCTGAAGGGAACTCCGATCAGCTTGTGTGTCAGTAAAGACACTGGGTTTTATATTGGGGACCACATTAATGTATCTGAACTGCAGACATAACCAGGCCAGCAACATATCTCATTTGCGCTTTGACATCCAATTTCCACTTCAGAACACGCCCATTTCATGTTTATTACGTGTCATTTCTGGTCAGGTTATAAAAGGACAAAGCATATGACCCTTAAATCTCTCACGCTCTCACACACGCATGCACGCACGCACACACACACACACGCACACATGCACGCATGCACACACACACACAGAGCACATTAAAACACATCTGAGTCCACACAGACTCGGTTTTCCATTACATTTTCTCCTGTTTGCAGTTGATTCAAAGATGGATGGTCAGTGTTTCGCCATTCACCTCCGAATTAATCCCCCCTTCCCCTGTAACCATCTCCACCTTTGACGGGCCGTTCAATCACTCTGCCTACAAGGGGGATCACAATCACCTGTCTACTGTCCCGCTGACACGGCCAATCAGCATGGACCCAAATTCACACAAGGGAGCAGGCAAAAAAGGCCACTGTAGGTGCGAGTACCTTTGGGCACTGCACTTTGTATGAAATCATTTTAATCAACAATCAGCTGGGTTCAAACTTTTTAAATCACCGTGACTATAACAAAGGGACTTTCATATTTGCTTTCTTTGTTAAAACTGAGTGGATTTTGTGTGAAGTGTGCAAAAGTTACTCGCTTTTATTTATTTTTTTATTACTAGTGGGTGAAGTATGTGTGTGTGTGTGCGTCTATGTGTGAGTGAGTGTGTGTGCACGTGTATGTGTCTGTGTGAGTGAGTGTGTGTGTCTATGTGTGAGTGTGTGTGTGTCTGTGTGTGAGTGAGTGTGTGCATGTGTCTATGTGTGAGTGAGTGTGTGTGCGTGCGTGTGTCTATGTGTGTGAGTGAGTGTGTGCGTGTGTGTCTATGTGTGAGTGAGTGTGTGTGCGTGTGTGTCTAAGTGTGAGTGAGTGTGTGTGTGCGTGTGTCTAAGTGTGAGTGAGTGTGTCCATTCTCACGGAGCTGTCAGTTAGTCCTGAGTGCTGTCGCGCTTCGAGTAGACAAACGGCTGGAGGGGGTGTGCTCAAAACGAACAGCGAGGGCGGAGACTCAGGCCCACGCGCCTCCAACCACCATAGATCAGCTGCTGAGCACTAGTAAAAATTTAATAGAAGCCAATTTCTCAACACGTCCTTTCTGCGGTCATATTGGTGCTGGCTGGCAGACAGTCCACACTTTTCTTCTCCGACTCGGCTGCGCAGATTTATAAGGCATTATTCCTGCGGCCCATATGCCCTGCCTGCCTGCTTCACTTCCAGCTCCGATTGCAGCCATCAATCGCCCCCCGTCTCTTAATTAAAAAGAACCTAGGGTGGCCCTGCCGTGTGAATAAATAATAACCAGAGAAACATCAGGACATACAGTAGCAGGCGAGTCTGAATCCCCTCTGTAGTGGATGGTCACCTGTGTGGCTGTTTGACACAAGGAGAACTTTTATCCCCTTTAGAGATTATTTTGAATATGTTTCTCTGGTTAAAATAAAATAACATTTCATATACATGTCAAATGGTAAGACTAATAGTCCAGAGGCTTTCTGTAATTGCTCCCTTAACAAATGTCAAATCGCTAGATTTCACAGCTCCACTTAAAATGCAGCTTTTCAAAGGTTACCCAGAACTACATTTATGATTTTTATAACGTGAGGTAATAGGGATGCTTTTACACAAAATATTCTCCCCTGCCCATCTGTCTTTTCTCATTCAAAGCTCCACAACCGTGATGATTGCAAGATGCAAAACATAAGTTGACAAGAAAATGTTTTTACAAAATATGCAGTTGCAAAATACACACTAAACACCTGAATTGGCTTCTCAGAGCCCATCTCGACTCGAAACATTCCCACCTGTCGTTCTAGCTCAGATAGTTATGTTTATTAAAGTAGTTTATTTCCTCTTAGATCTCATAATGGATGTAACCTACATGTGCTCAGGATTTGCATATTTGTTCTTGCTTAGCATGGTTCTTTTGCATTTGTACTTCAGTGAATTTGCGTGCAAGTGCACTTGCTGATCTGGTATTTTTTGTTACTGGCCTCGTTTAATTGGAAAATTTTCCTTTTTAAAGGTGAAGGTGTTCAGTGACTTAACGATGCCTTTCAGACGACTGAAACCTGAGCCACGTGGGAGTCCCCCACGCAGACGGTCCCGTCACTATCCGTCGCCCTCTCCGCTTTCCACCCGTACGAACAGAGCAGAAAACAGGAAAGGAGGGAGGACTGTCCACTCTCCTAAAAAAACAAAAAAAAAACAAATGCTAACCGGACAAGAGTGGGCGGGCGACGCCTGAGAAATTCGACTCTCCCCTAACAGACCAGACCAGCAGCACAACAGCAAGGTGGGAAGACATGACAACCGTCTTGTTAAATTACCCAGCATTTCGAAAGGCTCACGTGGAGCCTTTCGTGGAGCCTTTCGGTGGAAAACGCACCGCACCGGCGTCTCTGGGACCCCATCTTCCGGAAGCTCGGCGGCGCGAAGATAAGCGGCGGCGCTAACAGGCGCCGAAGCGCTGATTTACGGGCGCGGGAGTAAACCAAGCGAATTGGTTCCGGACCCCAACCTGTAACCCTGTTCTGCTAGCATACGCGGGAAGCAACCGCAGAGAGGCAGAATAATTAACATTGGCAGTGCTTCCATATTTACCGCTGCAGCCTGGGCCCTAACTCGTATACATGCCACATGTACTTGTCCCCTCACTGAACTTTCATTTCTGCTTCGTCCTTAGTCCTTCGGCAAGTTCGTATTAATACCAGAAAAAGCAGTCCCAGTTATGACCCATAAACTCAAATTAAGATTATAATAGGAAGAAACATAAATTAGGCCAATGGCACCTTCATTTACAGAACATTGATTTCTCAGCGAGCATGACATCAATTATATGCTACTATATAAATACACAAACACACAGAATCTATGATGGCATACACCAACTTTTAATATATATATATATATATATATGTGTGTGTGTTCAAGCTGAGATTATGGACCACCTGATCCCTTGTAGAGAATTCAAATCAGCTCTGATCAGCAAGTCGGTGGGATGCTGGCTCGATCCCCCGCCCTGGGCGTGTCGAAGTGTCCCTGAGCAAGACACCTAAACCCTAATTGCTCCCAATGGTGATTGGTACCTTGCATGGCAACCTTTCACCGTTGGTGTGCAAGTGTGCGTGTGAATGGGTGAATGAGAGGCATCAATTGTAAAGCTCTTTGGATAAAAGCGCTATATATAAATGCAGTCCATTTACCATTTAATTGCTATCCATACTGGAATATTACTAATTTTCCATTTTTTCTTAGTTTTGGCCTACGTCTTATGAAACTTGACATCCTGACAAAGGGTAAATTTGAATGGCAATTTAAAAAAAAAAATATAGCACTCAGTTAGGTTTAGTCTGCACAAAAATGTGACAATAAACCAGACCAGAAGTCCATCGAAATTCAAAATGAATTGAAATTCATTAAAATCGCTGCTGTATCAGTCTCAAAGCTGATGGAATGTTACATCCCATCAGCAGGAATACAAAGACAGGGAATCAGGTGCTTGGACCCTGGGAATTGCTGCTTGCGGCTATATTATGATATGACATGCTAATCTTTTATCATAGGGAGGCAACAGTGATGCGCGTATGTTGTAATAGCACTTCTATTGTGAGCGTTTCCACACACCATAGAATGTTTTTCAACCATTTCATCTCAGCCCATGTGCTATATACGGTTGCAAAAAAAAAAGTTTGTGAACCCTTTGGAATTACCTGAATTTCTGCATGAAGTACTCATTAAATGAGGTCTGATCTTCATCTAAGTCACAATAATAGACAAACACAATCTGTGTAAACAAACCCACAAATAATTGTACTTGTCAATACTGAATGGAACATTTAAATATTCAGTCTAAGTTGAAAAAAAGTCTGTGAACCTCCAGGCTAATTACTTTTCCAGAAGCTAATTAAAGTCAGGTGTTCAAATCAATGAGATGAGATTGGATGTGTGGGTTGGACGTGCCCTGCCCAATAAAAAAAAGGCACACAAAGTTTTATTACTGACAGTCTACTCTTCTCAAGAAACATCTGTTCATGTGAACCATGCCCTGATCAAAACAATTTTCAGAATACCCTAGAAGAAGAACTGTAAAGACACATAGAGCTGGAAAAGGCTACAAAAGTATTTCTAAAGGCCTGGATGTTCATTTCATCAATCTACAATAAGACAAGTTGTCTCCAAGTGAAGGAAATGTGTACCGTTGCTACCCTCCTGAGGAGCGGGCATCCTGTAAAGATCACGGCAAGAACGCAGCGCGCAATGCTGAAGGAGGTCAAAAAGAACCCTAGGGTAACAACGAACTGTGAATGTTCAGACAATGTGTTCAATCAAGACGAGAAATGTGCAATCGATTTTGTTATTAGTTAAAGCAAAATGTGTTTGTCTACCATTGTGACTTAAATGAAGATCAGACCGCATTTATTGAGTAATTAATGCAGAAATCCAGGTAATTCCAAAGGGTTCACAAACTTTTTCTTGCAACAGTAAAACATCGGTTGACAGCAATGATGCTGCCATCCTTAGTTAAAGCTGTGATTTGCCACTGGGATATCACATCAACAGCAATCCAAATGCCCCAGGGAAATGTATCATTTAATTACCTACCATAATTAGACAATTATTTTTAAATAATGAAATGTGGACCACCTGCAATGAATAAGTCATCCCAGATTCCATGTTTTAATTATTAAATAAACCCCTGGATTGTACTGCACTGTGAAGTGCGATGCTATTTTTTCTCCACACCAGAATTCAAAACAAATTTTTTAATTTCTAATGTTCAATGAAGTTCGGTTTCATGATTTTATAATCATTCACAATCACCCCGCAGGAATTTGCCAGTTCTGCAACCCCTGACCGTTTACCCAAGGATTTGAGATCACCCACAGATTTCACGAACGAGAAATCGTCACTTCCACAGACCATCCTCACTCTCAAGGACCCGAACCCGGAACCAAGGCTCCGTTTCTGGGGGAAAGTTTCCCGGCGAGTCCCAGGCTTGCACCGGTGCTCTGGACAAGAGGCTTGAAAGCACTTAAAGACAGAGCACTTTGCAGAGAATACAAATGAACAAACATTCAGCTGAAGCATACAGATTGCAGTTCCCCGTTCCCTAGACCACAGACGTCAGATCGTCACTTCCACAGACCATCCTCACTCTCAAGGACCCGAACCCGGAACCAAGGCTCCGTTTCTGGGGGGAAGTTTCCCGGCGAGTCCCAGGCTTCAGCGGGCCCTGTGGCGCTCCTTCGCGTACTGCTGGGCTACGAAGCGCAGTTTCGAGACGGCCGACTGGGTGTCTTCCTCCGTGACCCCCAGGTGCCAGCAGGCCCGGATGGAGCCCCCGACGTGGGGAAACAAGAGCACGCGCGTGCCCTGACCCAACGCTCGGGCCTCGCCCTCCGCCACGGCTGCCAAACGCTCGCAGAACTCGCCAGGGGTCAGCAGGGGGTCGCGCAAGTAAAAGCGCACGATGTTGGTCTCCACGGCAGCCATGTCCACCTGGTAGAGGGGGGGGTCACACTCTAGCAGGGCTACAGGGTGGCAGGGGTCAGGAGACAGGGGTTTGCAGGGGAACAGAGAGAGCACGTGTCAGCCATGACTGCACTGTCCAACATCAAACCGGTCTGGGGTATTGATTGGGGCATTCAGTCAGTCAGTCAGTCAGTCAGTGACAGAGTGCATCCCACTTACTCAAGAAAAAAACTAGTTTTGAATATTTGGCAAAATTATCCAGGTTTATAGGAAAAAAAATAATCTCATACACAGGTAATCTCCAGCTGTTACGGTTATAAGTATCTTATAGTGTCTCAAATTTTTTAAAATAAAAATTATGTAACTTGACAGCAAGTTGATTTTGGAAGGCTTTGCAGAAACTAATAATGATTGTGTCTCCATAAAGGGGTAGTTTTTTTGGGGGGACACCTACCTTGGGCAAAGATCTTGGCATGTCTGTGGTCCTCCTCTAGTCTGTCCACCATGGCAGTCAGTGCTATGGTGCCAGCTGCTGCCAGGATACCCGCCTGCCGCAGTCCGCCACCCAGAGCTTTACGGGCACACACTGCCCTCTGAATGAAGTCCTTCGGCCCGACCAGCATGGTGCCCACAGGTGCCCCCAGCCCCTGCCAAGCATATACACACACACACAAGCATGCATGCATGCACACATATATACACACACACACACACACACAGACACACACACAACCATGCATGCATGCACACATATATACACACACACACACACACACACACACATATACACACACACACATACACACACACACGCACACATGCACGCACAAACACAAACACAAGCGCAAACACACGCACAAACACAAACACAAGCGCAAACACACAGACACGCTGTGAAAGTCCATAGATACAACCTGCACACCCTACACTTCTTGCAGGCTCCTGGTTAAGAACTGCCTTTTTTTAGGCAGTTCCTAACCACTTTTAGTCAATACAATTACACACACATTTCCCCCAGGCCATTCAAGCACACACTCGTAGGAGCCATTTAAGCTGCTGGCCGTAGTTTATGACTCCGTCTACGCGGTAAGAGATGCAGGTGAGGTGCTAGAACATGGGGCTTCCATCTGACGCAGAACGATTCCATTCCTGATCTCAAGTTGCACAGGGTGTCCCCTTATTGACTAATCTTCACAAAGTGTTTTTCAAAAATACATAATCAAACGTTTTCAGGTGCTCCTAGTCTTTTAGTTGATGCACTTTTTAGACATTCTTTGAGCGCCAACAAATAAATGTTTTGTCAGTAAAACATTAATTTATTTATTACGGTTCATTGCAGGGCGAGGTCACCATCCCTACTCTGTGTGCCACTCTTTAATCAGGAAGATCAGGTGAAAATCAGTTCTCGTTTGCACCGGTGCTCTGGACAAGAGGCTTGAAAGCACTTAAAGACAGAGCACTTTGCAGAGAATACAAATGAACAAACATTCAGCTGAAGCATACAGATAGCAGTGCCCCGTTCCCTAGACCACAGACGTCAGACTCCAGCCCCGGGAGTCTGGTTTTTGGTGGATTTTAGCAGCCGTGGTCAATTTAAGTCAGAGACTGGCTAAAGAGTCCGACATCTCATACTACAGGCCCATACCTGAGTGCTGATCGAAAGGAAACCACCAAAACCCTGTTATTTCAGTCCAATGTATTTATAACTACAGCTCGGAGAAAGCGGTCTTAAGCTGTGATAGAAGTATCTGAAGAGCTTGAAAAAGCAGATCTCGGTTTGAGACTTCATTTTCATGTTTATAAAGTGGAGATTTGCTCAAATAGGGGGTGCTAGACAAACCTATAGCCTCACTGGAGGGGCATTTAAGTCCACTGAAAAATCGAGTTTAGTGTTCTCATTATTTCTTCTTCTTCCACATCAAAATTCTGTACATTACTCCTCCCACAGCATTTAAGCAAGATCTACCAGTCTTGCTTAAATGCTGTGGGCGACATAGCTCAGGAGGTAAGACCGGTTGTCTGGCAGTCGGAGGGTTGCCGGTTCAAACCCCGCCCTGGGCGTGTCGAAGTGTCCTTGAGCAAGACACCTAACCCCTAACTGCTCTGGCGAATGAGAGGCATCAATTGTAAAGCGCTTTGGATAAAAGCGCTATATAAATGCAGTCCATTTTTTTTTTTACCAAGTTTGACCAGTAACTTCACACAGCTGCTTGTGTTTTTTGTGTAAAAGCGCAGATGCTTTTTTGAGATATCTACGATTTCACATCAGAAAATTTCCCATTGATGAACACATTCAGAATGTGAACACACTCGCAGATGCAAGCTACCATCGGTTGCTGCCGCTGCCACAGATACAGTCCGTCCCTCTCTATTTTGCAAATCTTCTAAGGGATCAATTCTCTGGCAATAGGTGGGTTTCGTTTGCAGCAGTGACGTTAGCAATGGCAAAGTGCATTCAACCTAAACTAATATTAGTTTTCGGTTATAATTCCTGCCAGCTAACATACATAGTTGAACATTCAACAAAATGTTAGTTCTTGTAAAATATTTACACTCAAAACATGTTAGAATTTATTCTCAACTATTATCTGTTCACAATATTATGTCATTTTTAGTGAAGAAAATGTGTTCTTGTTGTGTACATAAAATGTTAAAAATATCCAAAATATGCACTTTGGAGAGGCTTTGGGACATGCGCCATGAGAGAGCGCCATCTGCTGTGCACAATGAAATCACACTAAATGGAAGACTCCAGGACCCTGGATGCATGTGAGATTACTGCGTACGTGTGCACGTGCACGTGAGATTACTGCGTACGTGTGCACGTGCGATTACTGCGTACATGTTCACGTGCGATTACTGCGTACGTGTGCACGTGAGATTACTGTGTACGTGTGCACGTACACGTGAGGTTACTGCGTACATGTGCACGTGCACGTGAGATTACTGCGTACATGTGAACGTGAGATTTCTGCGTACGTGTGCACGTGAGATTACTGCGTACGTGCATGTGAGATTACTGCATATGTGCGCACGTGCACGAGCACTGTACTTCACTCCGGACAACAGCATGTGCCAAGTGAAGGTAACGCCATGCAATGAGCATGCAGACTCCCTGCTTTGCAGGTGCGGTAGTGCGATGAGGATCCGTACCTTGGACAGACAGACACTGACAGTGTGGCAGTGCTGCGTGATGACAGACGGAGAGACGCCCTGGGCCCTCGCAGCGTTCATCACCCTCGCCCCGTCCATGTGCACCGCCAGGCCGTGGCGCTCCGCTACAGACCGCAGCTAAGGGAAACACCAGGACAGGCACATGCTAAGGGACGCGCACGGAGAAAAGCTCACACGCATGCGCGCAGGCACACGCGAGAATCGGAATGACAGTCCTAAACTGCCAATAACTGCACGTCATAAAAAGTGATATTACAAAATATTATATTATTTAGGAATTTCAGATGCTCCTCTCCAAAGCAACTTACAAAAGTGCATACAGCTTCAGGCAACCAAAAGTGCGGGTGCTAAGTCATCAGGGACATAACCTACAGAAATCATCAATAAATAATATTACATGATAAAGTCAGAGGCCACAGTGTAGCATAATATTCTTCCCTTTTCATGATTAAGCCACCACAGCTATACTTATTTAAGGAGGAATTCCAAAGTCAGTGTAACTGATTTCCCAAAGGGCATCTTCTGGTCTTCCACTGTTCCCTCTGCAGCTGGGGGTGGGGGTGGGGGCGGGGGCAAACCGGGGGCCTCACCTCCTGGAGGAAAGAGAGGGGCAGCACACGGCCCCCCATGATGTTGTGGGTATTCTCCACGCAGACCAGGCGCGAGCGGGGGTAGTGGGGATCGGGATATCCGTGGCGAATTTTGGATTCCAGCTGGCCCAGGTCGAAGGTCCCGTCGGGTAGGTTGGTAACCATGGTGGAGTGAACGCCAGCCAGCTAAAGGGTGGGGCAACTCAATAACTTTTTTTTTTTGTATACCGCTTTTTCCAGACACATTGTCACAAAGAAAAAAACAAAACAGGAATTAAGAACACTGGGCATTACCAAGTCTGAATTCCAACTGCTTACAAAATGACTGCTAGATTATGAATTACTTCCCTTTTTTTTTTTCTTAAAGGCCAAGCCATATAATGAATATGGAAGTGATGTTAAGTGTGTCTGCGCGTGTGTGTGTCTGTCTGTCTATGTATCGTGTGCGTGAGTGAATGAGAGTCTGCTAGTACGTGTGTATGCTGTGTGTGCATGACGTGGTCACGCATTGTCCCTCAGAGTACGGTCGGCAAGCGAACACAAAATGTGCTGCTAGTATGCAGCAATCTTTTTTTCCCTAATAAGAAGGGTAGTCCGTCTTCATCAGGTGTGTTATTGAATCGGGAACATTTTTGGGTCATTTTAGGGTAGAATCTTTGGCAAATTTGGCACATTCTATGACGAAGCGTTTCTCTGTTTCACTTTTGTTGGCACATTCTTTTTTATTCCGTGATTTTCTGTGCCTGCCAGTCTCTACGGCTAGTTGGTGCTCACGGAGTCTGTACTTCGTCAGGGTCTTTCTCTGTTTTTTGTCTGTGACTGTGGTCAGGTAGTTCGCTACAGTGTCTTTTTAGTGCCAGATAACATTTAATTTTAGGTAGTGATTTTGTTCTCTCTCTCACACACACACACACACACACACACACACCTGTGACTATACCTGTGCACTGCCTCCCTGCTCATACACATGCAGGTGAGAAAGATCCCCCACGATCATCTCGTCTCCTCTCTCTCTGCAGTGCACCATCACTGGGGAGATCACAAACACACACAGGCATGAATTCTTCGTCATAGGGGGTCAATATGGCAAATCAAGAGTCCTTTCTCCACTTTACCGGCAATGAGATTGCTCATGGTTCCCGACGGCACGAAAAGGGCCGCTTCCATGCCACATATATCCGCTGCCCGTTGCTGAAGGTCTACAGAAACACAGAGGAAGATAAATAACACTTCATGAAAGTGGAACAGGGGTTTAATGTCCGTTTTCCTATTTACTCCACGACTGCCTACACAATCGGCATAGGGGAGGGATAACATGGCTATCCTGACAGAGATCTACAAGTGATGCCAGGCTTAAATTGTGCTATGAGATCTTAGTTTTCCAAACTGACGCTGATTCTTCATTGCATGCAGCTGCCCTCTACTGAACTCTGTGACGGGCAAGAGAAGCAATAGGCTATTAAATGAGACAATCCGCAGTAAGATCATTTCGCTAGATCACCTAACCAAAAAAAAAAAGGACCAGTTTAATTTCCATATAGGCTATGTATGTCATCTAAATAACCAGGTGACATGAAGCTGTCATGAAGTGCTAAACTTTTGATAGGAATACTTTCGTTTTCATTCGCCCTACAGGCAAAATCGATAGCTAACTTGCTAAGAACCACGAGTTAATAAACACATTATGGTAGAAATTCAACTTGAAGTGTTTATACACCGATGCGCTACCTGGATAGATAAAGTAAGCATGGGGTTAACAAGCTTACCTATCCAGCCATCTGAAATTAAACCTAAAAGCTTGAAAAATTTCTAACCTTTAACAGTGGGGTCCTCTCCGAAAACATCGTCGCCAACTTCAGCTATGGCCATGGCTTGGCGCATTGCTGGCCCGGGCTTGGTGACAGTGTCGCTCCGAAGGTCCACCGTCCGAACCGAAACCGAGCTGTCCTGAGCAGGTTTAGCAGTTTTATAGTAATGCCTGGCAGGGGGACTTTTTCCCAGTGTCGGGCGCCCATAATGGGCGACTTGTTTTGCATTATGATTCCCGAAGAGCAGTAACGCCTGCGCTGAAATACGAAGGGTCTTAGCAGTCATCTTCATTGTCTGTCCACAGTTCATAACGACGTATAGCCTTGACTCTTGGGATTAGCTATATTATTTCTGAACTTTAGACATAGATCGTATAAAAAAACACAACAGTATTCGGCAATCATTGATTTCCGGGTTTACAACTGAAGGCAGGTGTAATCGATCATGCACAATCAATTAACATTCTCTGAATTATTTCTTAAGAATTTGGACAAATAAAACACCGCCCACAAATGAAAAAAATATTCAGTAATTTGAGTTCATTTGAGTAAATTAGCTTGTTTGGAAACTTTGGGTTTTTGTAGTATAGTTACTTCAAAATAATTTAAGCATTATAACAAGCAATTTACGATATTGTTCCCTCACACACTGCTGCTGAAAACGGTCTATTTTTACGCATGTTCCGCTCTGCATTGCATTAAATGTAGGCTAAAGGCACCTTTATTTAAAAATATAGCCTATATACGAAGTGATAACGCAGTAATCTACACGTAAGAGTCCCTTGCAAATCACAGAAAAATTATTACATGGAACCCTTACCAAATAAACAAATATACATATTTTTATTATTTTTGAAAAATAAAAAAAACAGTTCAAAACGACCAATTATCTTTGATGATTTAGAGTTGCACCGACCTTTCTCATGTTCTGCAAAAATACACTTTCAATATTCGCCCACATGATGCCGCTCTAACACAGATAATCAGTTACTTTTTTCTTTAAAATTACTCTGACAAAAACTGTTCCCACGTGTACAATACTTCACAATAATACAAACTACTCGTTCCTGCAGTGAAACCTCGCAAACTGCAGAAATAATGTTGCAAATAAGACAAGATGCAAACATGCGGTTTTGTCATTTAGCAGATGCTTTTATCAGAACGACTTGCAGCCACTGCAGTTCAACTAATAGTCTGAAATATCCATCCAGTCCACTGTAGCAGATTACAGTAACAGAAGCAATCTTGAATTCATCAAATAAAAATGTGGATGAATTTACCGTTAACAATCTGTTTTATGTAAATATTCTGAGTGGGTTAGTATATATGCATTTTAGTTTTTTATTCATCTGTCATCAAATCCCTCTCTATGAGGTAGCATATTTTTACTCATATCACACCTTATGTTGCCTCTGGCAAGGCATTGTGGGGAAAAAAAACCTCTTGAAGTTCCTGCTGCTGTTCCTGAAGTCACTGCTGCATAGCAATGTCATCATTCTCCTTATGTGCATTTGCATAATTCCGGACAACAGGCAATGTAATTCCACAATTTGGATGTACTGTAAGGGGGGGAGGGGGGGGGTTGAGGAACTAAATAGTCCAAAAAAAGTGTATGTGCTGAATTAATTATATGGCTCTGTCAAAACTGAGCCATAAATCACTTTTATGATATTGCAACCTACGTGTATATATGTCCTGACACACTTACTGTGGCACACTGGCCAACAGCACTCTGACCACACCGTTAATGTCTGGCCAGATGTGGCATGTCCATGCAGCCTTCTCTCAGACCATGACCACAGCTGAGACTACAAACATGGCCAGCAACTTCTTCCAGTTGCTTGCATTTCACTGCTGCCGATTCCTCCAAGTTAGAGTATGCACTGAAAGTAATTAAATGGCATTCCATTTGCACAGCTGAGCACTGATTGTTATTCGATGATCATTTAATGAAGTACCCTGTCAGACTGGCTGTAACATTTGAAACAGGGCATAATGGGAGATAATAGCATAGTACTTAAAGACTTGAGAAAGTGATTTAGATTTTTAAATTTTCTATGTTCCTGTGGTTAAATGTGTTTTAAGTGCTGAAGTCACTGCAAAAAAAAGAAAAGAAAAGAAAAGAAAAACATCACTGCTGTGTTTTCATGTGTAATCTTTGTCAATATATATTGATTAATAAATGTTAATTTCCCAGAATCATCATGCTCACCCAGTTCCCTTCAGTATGTAAATGGACCTCCTTATAACATTATAACAATTGATCATTTGTACTGAAATTATTGTCAGGTTTGTTTTTGAAGTTTGTCTAGGCCATGTAAGTTTTAACTATTGCATCAGTATTTTGCAGTGTAATTCAGTAAGTAGTTCCAGGAAAGTCTGTCTACGTTTCAGGAACCCCTTGAACTATAGAAATATTGGAGAACACTGCGTATTTCTTTTGATTTCCTGAAGAAACCACTCATTGCTTAAGGCGATTGCTGTGCCATTCTTCCTCATTGAATCGGCATGGCGATTCCAACCCCAAGATTAGTCATACAAAAGCTTTTGAAATGTGAGAGAGCCGATGTTTTCACAACTTTTTCTTGTTTGCCACACAAAAGGAAATAATAAATGTTATGCAGTATTTTACAAAAAATGAATCAGTTTTTTTTTTCCCCATGTAAGCTTCTTCCTGGGTGCATATGTGACTTTGAGTGGTGAAATGCCTGGGTGTAACTGTGATAAATGCAAAATTTATTTATTTGTTTAAAATATCTGCACGGAAAAAGATGCAGGGCTAAAAGCCTTGAAAGGTGTGATGACTTAGAATGTGGCAAGAAGACTTCTTAAAAAATAAAAAAGCGCTTTATATGTTCTCATCACTTTTTGGCATTAGGATGCATACAAGCATGCTGTAAATATAAAAACTTAAAAATTCGCAGCCCCACGCCTTTATGAATGTTCTGTTGCACAGTGGGCCATTTAGCTTTTTTTTTTTTTTTTTTGCTTTTCATGGTTACAGGCGGTGGACTCATCCTTGACCATTGGTTCCCCGACTCGTAGGTCTTTGCTCGCAGACACTCTGGTTTGGCCCACGCTAACACTATGAACACCATAAAAAAACCCCACGAGCCAGCGTTTCTCCCACATGCAGCGTCACAGGCCATGAGGCATGAGCCCAGCTTAAAAACAGACCGGCCTCAGCTCTGTGGCCGGCCGATCCTTGGGCAAGACCCCATACCCGGAATTGCTTCAGTTGCAGATGGTAAACCTCGCTCGGGAGACAGCGAAAAGTACATGGAGGCAAAATGTAGAACTCACATTTCTCAGTGTACACAATGTACAAAATCTTGCGAAAGAGAATTTCAAAAAATGTGTGTGGCTGTGCAACATGCTAAAGCAAGCGTACGCCTCTGGATGAACGTACCTGTCCCTGGGGCGATAAATAAAAATACATAACTCTTGATTTGCATACTCTACTGTGACTAACCGCTGCACCACAAACTCTTTCAGTCCTGGGAACACCCAGCACACTGTCTGAAGCAAGGTAATAATAATAATAATAATAATAATAATAATAATAATAATAATAATAATAATTGTGTTTATATAGCACTTTTTGCACAGTACTTTTCATGTAAGTGCCTTTCAGTTGGATGGGATCCACCAGCACACTGCAGCATCTGCCCAGGAGATACACGGCCACCATTTTGCACCTGAACACTCACCCCACGTTCACATTTACCGCGTCGCAGAGGCAGAGAGCAGCCCACGCCTGCGGTGGCCGCCTCTGCCCCACAGCAGCTGAGCTCGGACCAGCCGAATAGCCCCGGACGCTAACTCAAGCTCATCCCGTGCAAGGGCTGGCGGCTGACCCAGGGTCAGCGTGGGAGGCCCGTTTCCTTCCGGGTCTCCGCCGGCACGGTACAGTGGGTCATGTGACAGTCTGACCTGTCACTGCCGAGAAGGCAGTCGGCGCACGGCGTGTCATTTAAGGACGGTGGAATCCCCTCTGGGGGGAGGCCCTGTTTGTGCACGCCATGTTCCCCTGGGAAGCTGGGCCTGTGCGCTCCTGCCGTAGCACCGGAGTTTAGCCTTTAGCTAAGTCTGTGTCCTTCCAGTACAGGCTGGCGTGGCAGGCATGCCAACTGGCACTGTGCACTCACGTTGTCACGAACTGCTTGTGCCCCCAGCGCTGGCGTGGCTCCCCCCTCTCCCCTCCCGCTGCCCAGCGGCGGCGGCTGCATTTGGGGTCACCGCCGCCATGTTTCGGGGGCCTTAGAGGGTGAGTCGCGGTCATCACTGCTCTGATTGGCTATGCTACGGTCTCTCATGCACATACACTCCACATGCACACAGGCAGAAAGTCTCAGCTATGTGGTATGTGGGGGCAGGCGCGCACACACACACACACACACACACACACACACACGCACACACAAATAAAGACAGGTAAAAACACACCGAAACACACATTCTATGTTTTTCACATTCCCTTCTGACAGTCTTAGTTAGGACTGCACTGCACACACTTCAGTGAGCGAGATTTTAATTACGGCAGAGCTTGCAACAGCACAGCGACAGGATCCTTCTTCTCCTTCATCTTTTTCACCTTCATCGCCTCAGAGCCAGCAGTGACCTTTTCTTCATCTTCCAAAAGATCATCTTCCTTGTGCAGCTCCTCTGAGATATCTTACTCTGTGCTCTGGTTTAAGGATACATCCCCCCCCCTCCCCCCTCCCCCTCCACCCCCCTTGTTTGGGAAACACCCTGTCTTGTGTTCAGGCCACACAGGCCTGCAGGGTAGTTGCACAGTCACGTCCCGGGCGCAGCCGCCTGTCTTTCATGTGGGGAAGAGGGCGCCTGTTGTTCTGAGGAAAACAAAGGCACTGTGCTTTTGTCCCCAAAAGAACCTCGTTCTCCTGGAAGTCCCTGATCTCTTCGACAACAAAAAAAAAAGAACCAGAAAAAACACGATACGGGAAACTCCTCGACCCGGCGGAGCCGTCGCCATGGTTACGCAGTTTTAGCGGTGGTGAGGGTGGGTGAAGGAAACCCTCCTGTGCCCTCAGACCCTCAGCAGCCCGGAGAGTCGAGGCGATTCACTGAATCAGCAAAGATGGCTGCTCGTGCTTTAACTGAGCTCACCCTTTAGAGCCTCACGTTCCTCAGTGTGCCTGTCTCCCCCATCTCTGTGTTGGCTGTATTCCAGCGCAAACAGAAGATCTGCCTCTTCGGACTACATGTTGTGTCCCCTCCTATCCACATGCCCTAGGCCTCCTGTCATCTGTGATAATTCAGATTATTGTGGTAGTTTAACAAAAAAAAAAAGTTTTTGGTTTGGTATTTATACAGCAGTTGTAAGACTTTTTTAAGGGTTGCTTTTTCTTGTTATGGGTGCAGTCATTAGCATAGTTATCACTGGCTTCAGAATATTGTTAGACATGTCTATCAGTTTTGTTTATTTTCAGGTGAATGAACTGTTATGGTAAGGGTTCCTGCTAAATAAACGTAAAGTAATTTAATACAAAACCGGTTTGGTAAGAATATATTACCAATTGAAGTGAGGACAGAGTGTACTTTCACCGCCCCCCCCCCCTCCTCCCCCCCCCCCCCCTCCCCCCCGCCCCCTTTTTTTTCTTGTAAGGTCAGTTCAGTTCAGTACAGTAAGTTCTTGTGATATGTGCAGTATTTCTAACATCCTCACTTGGTCTCAAAAAGCTATTAAAAGCTGCATTTCACTTAAAGAAACTG
Source organism: Anguilla anguilla (assembly GCF_013347855.1). NCBI lineage: Eukaryota > Metazoa > Chordata > Actinopteri > Anguilliformes > Anguillidae > Anguilla > Anguilla anguilla. The sequence goes on along the minus strand of NC_049217.1, from coordinate 24,265,187 downwards.
TGCATGCACAGGGCCTTCCGATTGGCTGGGTTACAGTCTAGCTGCTGCTCTGGGTGGCCTGTGAATGGCTTGTAAGTGAGTCTGAACCAGCGTTCTGTCTCTCTGCATGAGCTACAGTTGGGGAGTGCAGGTGGTGTGGTTATTCTGTTCCCCACACTGCTCCAGCACTTCTCAAATGTGTGTGTGTGCGTGTGCGTGTGCGTGCGTGCGAGTGTGTGTGTGTGCGTGCGTGCGAGTGTGTGTGTGCGTGTGTGCTTGTGTGCATGTGTGCGTGTGTGCGAGTGTGCGTGCGTGTGTACGTGTGTGTGCGTGCGTGCGTGCGTGTGTGTGTGTGTGCGTGTGTGCGAGTGTGTGTGTGTGCGTGTGTGCTTGTGTGCATGTGTGCGTGTGTGCGTGTGTGCGTGTGTGCGTGTGTGCGTGCGTGTGCGTGCGTGTGTGTGTGTGCGTGTGCGTGTGAGCACATTTCAGGATTAATGATGCGACAGTTGCAAATCAGCATCGGCACCCTGCACACCATTTATGTAGGGTGCATAAATATGTTATGCTCCATTCAATGTGGCGCATGTAGTCCCGTACATCGCATCACTTAGAGAAGCCCCTTCCAAACGCACATCTGCAATCGGCTCGTTCTCCTGTCTTCAGCCGGTCTGCGGTTTTGGCTTACGGGCCGCTCGGCGCCCTGTGGGTCGCAGCAGAGCGTGACCGCGAGGGCCCCCCAGCTCCACCCCTGCCCCAGAGGACGCTACGCCACGCTGCCCGCGCCGCGCCACAGCAGCAGGCAAGCCAGAGGAGCGGGCGCCGCCGCCGGGCGTGACCTCACCACCTTGGCTCCTCCAAGCTCCTCCCGCCTTACGGTCGCAGAGGGAGGGGGACACCCTGCGGTCTCGGGGGCTGCGGGGATACCGCGAGCTGTCGGCCATCAGCTCTTACCAGCCGCTCGAAATTACCATTCTCTCTCCGACGGAAAACATGACCGCTGTCGCAGACCAGCGAACGCCTGGTAACTCACGATAGCTCTACCCTGTTTGGAGTGATTTCTTCACAATGAGCAGGCAATTGTGACATTTTCTTATGTATTTGTCTAGAATTGACACACCACAACCCCCCCCCCCCCCCCAAACTCCAGTTCGATGTGTGCTTGTGAAAATATGGAAAAAATAAAAAGATGTTGAGAAAGAAAATGATGCCTCCACCCTTTGACCATGCAGCCACACTTCAGGATTCTACACTCTCTGATAACTGCATGCATCTCTATATCACACTGCAAATCCTGCACCTGGTGGTCATATGATCAGGATATTTCATGGTAGGACTTAGCAGGAGAAGGGTCTGAGGTTTAGAAAAAGAAGCTGTGACAAGTTTGAAAAGTCTTGAAACAGGCATCTGTCTGTGTGTGTGTGTGCGTGTGTGTGCATGTGTGTGTGTGTACAGTATGTGTGTGTGTTTGTGTTTGGGGGGGGGGGGGGGGGGTTTGGAGACAGGAAGGCGAGACTGGCACTCTGTGTCACTCCCTGTGGTTGCCAAATTGGCGGGGGGATGACTTGTCTTGTGGTTATCCTCCGCAATTGGACGATCCGGGAAAATATAACAGAGGGAAGAAGAGATTAAAGTCAAACAGACTGAGAACACAGGTTCATCTACAGGTCAGGTAGTGATACGAGCTTTGCCGGCCTAAAAACTGAGTTTTTACTAGCCTGCTAATGCATGTAGCCAGCTGTATATCTGGTATTATATTACATACCAGATATACAGCTGTTATGTAATAGCTATAATACCACAGACCTGGCAACCATGCTTGTTTCACTTACCCGTTACTGATAGTGTTCTAGTTTAACAGGGATTGTAAACAAGGGATGGTGCCGTAAGTCTGTGTGAGCTCTAGTGACAGGAGGGAAAACTGTTGATAAACTGATAAAACTGTATCGGTAAGGGAAGATACAACTCAGTTGCTGAGTCGACAAATGAGAGCCGAGCATTTTATCAGCCTTCTGGGACGCCACAGCAGAAGCCTGACATGCGTGCACATTTGCGTGTGTGTGGGCATGTGCATGTTTGTAAACGTATGTCAGTGTGTGTGTGTATGTGTGTGCGTATGTATGTGTGTGTGTGTTTCTGCTTGCATGCATCTGTATGTGTGTGTGTGTGTGTGTGTGTATGTGCGTGTGTTTGTGCTCTCTCAAAATAAAACTGCAATGAGGAGGAGCTTATGGGTGGTAATGATTTAACTATCTCACATTGATGGACTTTTATGTATTATGCTGTTTTATGTAGTGTGTTTGCTGTTTTGTGGTTGCCATTTGTAAACCTGCTCAGGGACAACACATGTAAATTAGCTGCTAGCTAACTCTGGTGCAATTGCTTTTTAATTGTGCACTGTCCCTGTAAAAATGAACAATAAAATAAAATAAAATAAAATAAATAAATGTTAGGTCCGCAGCACCAGAATGCGCGCTGAGAAATTTTTCACTCAGCAGCTTTCACATCTCTGGGCCTCCAAACAGCTGCAGTCTGATGTCCTGGTTCACAACCACAGGCTCCTCCTCCTTCTGCCTCCTGCCCACTGCTGCGGAGGAACACCTGCATTCTGTAGTAAAGCTCACCTGGTAAACACAGATTATTAATAGATGTGCGAACTGTGTTCTGAGAATGCAGGCAGGAAATGTACTTTATGTACAAGAGATGTTATCACCACAAGCAGACACACACCCACATGCCAGCAAGCGCACACACACACACACACATACACACACACACACACAGACACACGCACCAAGGAGGAGGGCGTGGTTTACGGTACGGTTCCTACAGCTCAAGATGTTTGTTGAGAACTCCACTGGTTACGCGTGCACGTGACCTTCTGAGCGCGTGCACTGTTTTTTTTCCTGTTGTGGTGGTGCTTTCTCGGCACTGTCTCAGATGGCATATCACAGCTCGTTTTTCAGAGATCGCTTCTATCAGGGCCACAAGCAACCGAGAGCTTAGAGCAGGTGAGATTTCCCTGGAGTCACTGTGCAGACCTCACAGGAAGCATGACAGCATGATGAGTTGTCATGTCACATGTTATTTAGCATTTGACTGGCAACCTTAACTGGAAAGCCTGGAGGCAAAGCACAAAAAAGAACAGGCAGGTTTCATTTGTTCAAGCCGGCCACGCCTATCGTCTGTTAGGCTGCTCTCATTGGTTGCAGCAGTGCCGGTTCAGATGAAAGCGTGAGAAATGCATGCATGCAAAGTTCAGCGAGGGAGCTGGTGTGTGTGTGTGTGTGTGTGTGCATGTGAGTGTTTTTGTGTGTGCATGCACATGCGTGTGTGCATGCACATGCGTGTGTGCATGTGTGAAAATACCTGTATGTACTGTACATATGTGTGCATATGCGTGTTTGTGTGTGTGTATGTTTGCGTGTGCATGTGCACGCACGCGTGTGTGTGTTTTTTGTGTGTTCGCGTGGACATGTGTGTGCGTGTGTGCATGTATGAAAATACCTGTGTGTGTGTGTGTGTGCATGTGTGTGTGTGCTGTGTGTATGTGTGTGCATGTGTGTGAGTGTGTGCTGCAGAGTGTCCGTGTGTGTGTGTGTGTGTGTGTGTGTGCTGCAGAGAGTTGAGGCCCATGTCTCCCTACTGTTATCTGATCCACTGCAGAGCTGCAGTCATCGGAAGTGGTCCCCAAATGACCTCAGAGCAGAACCCGAGTCTCTCACTCAGCACCAGGCCCAAAGCAGGGGGTTCAGTCCTGTGAAGGTAGCTCCCAGGCTGCGGCACTGCTGTGCATTATAACTGACCGGATCCGACAGGTCACCAGATCACCTGAAAAACAACCAAGCACCCTGTAAAGCCAGTGCAGTGACTCCCATTCAGCAGGAGAGAGAGAGCAATAGAGATAGATAGATAGAGAGAGAGAGAGAGAGGGAGACACTGAGCTGATTCACACTGAGAGAAATTGATCACCTGACTGCTGGGAAAACGTGGTGCCTGGGTGAAAAGCCAGTTCAGTTAGGACGATCAGTGACTTCCATTGACAAATTCAGACAGAGAGAGGAGAAGAGAGAATGGAGTCCCATTAACCCAGAATTTCAGCTGGCCTCAGTCACACAAACGAAGTACACATAATTGAATAAACTGAAAGGCCATTTAAAACAATATCTGTTGGTGTATTGTGTTAGACATGTACTACGTATCATTGCGTGAATTGAGTAAACCATGTGACAGATGAGGTACGCTGTAGTTTATACAGTGTCTTCATACTGTAAATACTTTTGCCTTTCTCAAGCTAACATGAAGTGAAGGCGAGTAACAGTCATTTCGCTGATGTCATGGCTATTTGCAGAGCCTTGGACCCACACTTTATAAACAAGCACACCCTACAGGACCCGCAGTGCTTATTTAAATGCACTGTGGCACATATATCCGTCCCTCTGAGATCCACAGTTACCCCACCAGCTGGTCAGAATGTCATAATGAGTGTATTGGGCCCAGCTGAGAGAGACGGTGCAAAGAGAAAGCTAGCTTCTTGTGTAAACTGAATGCCAATGCAAGTCTGAATCGTGAGACCCAGATGATTTTAGCACATTATTATTATTATTATTATTATTATTTATATATCATATATATATGATCATACCTTATTAATGACACTGTTTATCCACCCTGGTCCTGGAGAACCACAGGGCCTATTGTGTATATACTGTGTATATATATATACTAATACAGACCCAGGAAAGCAGGTGAGATGAGTTAACTGGGCAATCAGCTCCTTTAACTGATAAATCAAAGTGCTGGGTTACAAATAATACAAATAATAACAACCAGCAGCCCTCTCCAGGACCCCTGTATCACCAGCAGCCCCCTGCAGGACCCCTGTATCACCAGGGACCCCCTGCAGGACCCCTGTATCACCAGGGACCCCCTCCAGGACCCCTGTATCACCAGCAGCCCCCTCCAGGACCCCTGTATCGCCAGGGACCCCCTGCAGGACCAGAGTATCACCAGGGACCCCCTTCAGGACCCCTGTGTCACCAGGGACCCCCTGCAGGACCCCTGTATCACCAGCAGCCCCCTGCAGGACCCCTGTATCACCAGCAGCCCCCTCAAGGACACCTGTATCACCAAGGACCCCCTGCAGGACCCCTGTATCACCAGGGACCCCCTGCAGGACCCCTGTATCTCCAGCAGCCCCCTCCAGGACCCCTGTATTTCCAGCAGCCCCCTCCAGGACTCCTGTATCACCAGGGACCCCCTGCAGGACCAGAGTATCACCAGGGACCCCCTGCAGGACCCCTGTAAGTAAAGCTGCACTGAGAAAAGACTTTTCAGTGTGGCTAAGCATGGCTAAAAAAGAGAGAGCTGTATAGCGTTTTTCAAACTGCTTTTCAGAAACCTTGTCCATGTTATGTGTAATGCTGGCAGTGGAATTTTTTTTTTCTTGGTTTCCTGGTTCCTGATTGAGAAAAAAAAAAAAAACAAGAAGGGACTGGACCGCTGACTGCTTCGATTAATATTGTGCTTTAAAAGTGCAGCCAGCCTAGGCTCAGCTCAGCTCAGCCAGTGAGGTTTTGTGGAAAGAGTCCAGTGATAATATGAACTGCTCCTTAAAAAGCTGAGTGCGAGCCAGGAATGATTTCACCTCAGGGCTGGACCCTAGGCCAGTGCCCCCGCGTTCTCAGGACCGCGGGGAAGCTGCCCTGGTGCGGTCAATCGCTGCGACCCCTCTCAACGGGGGCTTTGATCGTTTGAAACCCCCTTCCTTTTACTGCAGAATTGACCCCCCAGCTCTGGGCCCCCACGTGACACAGCACCCGGTTGTTGTGGCGACAGGCTGGCCAAGCCTTTCCCATAAAGCCCAGGACGGCAGATCCATATCCTGTAATCCGCAGTGAATGTACACATGGCCTCTGCATGAGGGCTGTGCGGGTGCTCTGTCTCTCCTTCTCTCTGCAATCCTCTGCCTCTCTTCCTCTCTCTCTCTCTCTCTCTCTCTCTCTCTCTCTCTTTCCTTCTTTTATACCCCCCAGTGTCTTAGCAGTGCAAATAATATTGATGAGACTGGCTGTAAGGATACATAATTTGTGTATTTAGAGGTAACATGATGCCTGTTTTTTTATCGCTAGCCCTGTCTCAGGGCCAGCCGACAGTGCTGTGAACTCCATCAGAGAAAGACACAGTTATTCATAGACGCATTCAACACCCAGACACTCCGTTGCAGTGTGGGAGCTATAATTGAAATGATAAAATGTAATATAATATTTCTCATTGCTTTATCTATTTATTGCAACATAAGAGAAAGTGCATCTCTCTATGTGTCTGTCTGTTGCTCTCTCTCTCTCTCTCTCTCTCTCTCTCTCTCTCTCTCCCATCTCGTCTCCTCATTCATCTCTTTGTTCTGTCTGCTCTCTCCACTGTACAGCATTTTCACTCCACCTCTCTCTACGTCTGTCTCTTCTGCTCCGATTGCTTCATTGGCTGGAAATTACATTTCTTTGTAGAGCTTTGTACAGGGTATTGATAAAGCAATAATGTCAACGACTATTCACATTATGCATTAATTTAAAAAATAATACTTAAAAGAGAACCCCAATGTACCTTTGACTTTAAAAGTTGAACAAATATCAAAGCAAATATATGGATAAAAATAAAATATATACATATTTTATTGCGCTGGACCTGTCTCCTATGCACAGCTGGGCTTGACTTTGCAGTGGGACACCAGTGTGTCTTCAAGCTGAATTTACAGGGGATTCTCAGATAACCTGAAGCCAAAACAAGCCATTATGAGGCTGTCCTGAGTTCAAACAAAAACCAGGTCACTCTCCTTCAGGCATGCTCACAAACACCTGGTCTTCCCTCAATACGAACACGTGATCAGGCCCTTATGGACCCACCAGACCTCTCTGTTCTGCTACGTCTGCCACTTATCCGCGCATGACTAACAGCCGTAGGAAAGCTGAGAAGGGGACATTTTACATTTCTTGAGCAACCACTGGGGGGACATGTTGAAACAGGAACGCCTTTTCTTTTGCTTTCAGGCTGATCTCGGGCTCAGAGTGACCACCATCGCTCTAGAAGACGTGCATTTTCGCCCGCAGTACCTGGCATGAGGAGTAAAAGGCTGTAGTGCATTGTGCAAAAACCTTGCATCACTGCTTTTTGATCGCGAGTTGAAAGTTCTTGTCCTACCCACTGTGCTGTCAGTGTTTCATAACAAGTTTTTATATGCACTGTTACATTTTGTTCAAAACCACAAATGATACAACCATGACCTCATTGGAAAATATAAAGTAGATAAAAAGTAGATAGATCAATATTTTTCTGTTCCCAAGAATGCCATTTGTTTTCTTTTTTAGAGATACGAAGTTTATGCATGACGCAGACATTCCGCTGGAATAAATTAACATTATGTTTTTCTCCAGATCTTCCTCTATGTAACAGATGACTCAGTGCAAAAATATCGGAAAGGAAAAAGTAAAAAAGTGTAAAAGTCGGTGCAGATTCTTTTGGCTTTCTTTCATAAATACGAGTAAGGAAAGCATGGTTTATTTATCTACTTAGGTTTGCTCAAAAGCAATTGGATGCTGATCATAGTGATCAATAAAAGAGCCATGTATCATGCTCCAAGAGACCTGAACATTTCCATCACAATGGCATGCTGACAACGACAATTTGCACATGCAGGACAGAAACACAGTTTTGCTTTCCCACCATCACAGTGCGGGTCCATATCTCGCTCATCTTTTAATATGGCAGAAATAAAACTTTCAGGGAAAGTGACCAAACTATTTCGCACAGTGGGATCTCACACACACATCACCAGAATCCACACCCAGCCCTCACTTCTTGGTAGTAAGATTTGACAGGCAAGTCAGCCAGGCTTGACCTCATCTGCGATAAGGGTGTAAGCTGGCGGAAATGCTGTGTTGTGTTCCGAGAATTCAGACTGTCTGTGATAGACTGGTGTCCGTTCTGACCAGCATACCCATGAGCATGCACATGTATGCACACACACACACACACTCACACACACGGACAGAAACACACACACAAGAGTGTTTTGCATGGTTGAATGTTCGCTATAAAATTAATTTTGGAATAAATAAACTGATAAATAAATACCAAACTGATAAATGGCGTTTTTACAACAAATGTCACAAAGAAAACAGAAGTAGAGAAGTAGCTAAAACTGTCCTGTAATTCAAAGGTTGTCGATTAGATTCCCACCAGGGACACATCCATTGCATCCTTCAGCAAGGTACTTAACCTGAATTGCTTCAATGAAATATCCAGCTCCTATACGCCTGTGTAGCTGGAGATTGCATGTGTATATTGCCCTGGATAACTGTCCAAATGCTAAATACCAAAATGTAATGCAAAACACACATAATACCTCCCTCTAAGTTATTGCTATCACCGTAAAAGAAACTTTAAAAATAGTGTCTATTTACTAAATTGACAGTTTTAAACAAAAAAAATACAGATATGTTGATCCAATAAGCCACATAAAAATCTATGACAATTCAACTGATTTGACAGAAAAGACCAAGCTGGCCGAGCAGAGAGGGGGTTTTGCTGTAGGGTTTCTGCCCTCCACAGGAGCTGCAGGGTTATCACTTTTTTCTGTACAGGCAATACGTAATGGGGCTGGGCCTGTCAGGAAACCTCTAATCTGGAAAATCTGATTCTTTGCAAAGGCCTGCCCTGGTCTATGAGAGGGCTGTCGATTACCTAGCAAAAAAAGATTACCCAGCATGCTGTGGGAAAGACGGTAACACACGGCAACAGTGACTGCATTACTGTAAAAGAACAGAGAAGCCCCTGGAAACAGAGAAGTAGCAGTACAGAGTTGTGTGACAAAATGTGGTAGAAGCCACCCACGACATACGCCCCCCGCCCCCATCCCCCCAACATTGTGAGACAGCAAGCAGCGTCCCTCTGTCCCTGCTCTGCACCCCCTCCCTGTAATCAGGGTGATTAATGAATGAGACGCATTCCTCTTGTAAAACTGTCGGTCCTCTGTAGTCCTGAACAGCCTCTGCTCATTTAGCAACACAGTCAGCCAGCCACACATACACATACCTGCACACATACACAGACACACAGACAGACCCACACAGACCCATACACCACGCACGCACTCACACATGCACGTACACACAGGTGCACACACAATCACACAGACATATGCACACGCACACACGCATGTACATGCACGTGTACACAGACACGTGCATGCAGAAAGTCATGGTCGATATCCTCCTAACTTTTCATTCCTTCCTTCCCTCTTTTCAATTGTCCCTGCAACCCCCTTCCCCTGCCATTTATCACCCCTCTCAGTCTTTTCCATGAGTCTGTTTCCATGCTTTGTTTGAAACCTTCTCTTTACTCATTTACCCGTTTGCTCAATGATCACTTCCATTTCTCTCTCATCTCTCTTTCTCTATCTCTCCCTATCTCTCTTGCTCTCTTTCTCTCCCTCTCCCCCAATCTCTCTCACCCTCTTTTCACCCCCTCGCTCACTCTCTGCACCGAGTGGAAAGTCACATGGTTTCCCTGAAGCGCAGCTCCATAAACCATTGCTACGGGGGGCACATGAGGGGAGGCCTCCGATTGGCTGCCAGAGCAGAGCATTATGATACTGTCTGACTGGAGTTGATATACTGGTCAACTGGTGCATATTCCCGAAATACCACAAATATTTCTCTTTCTGCGCAGAAAATAAAGCAGTTGAAGTAAATTAAAATCAGGGGGCGAGACTAGAGCCCTGAGAGATGAAGAACAATCTGTGCAGTGCTACAGAACCCAGGCAAGCATGTGTGTGTGTGTGTGTGTGTGTGTGTATATATATATATATATAGTTTAAACTGTATCTGTGGGAGGCTTTGTGTCCAAGCATATTTGTGTGTGTGTGTGTGTGTGTGTGTGTGTGTATATATATATATATATATAGTTTAAACTGTATCTGTGGGAGGCTTTGTGTCCAAGCATATTTGTGTGTGTGTGTGTGTGTGTGTGTGTGTATATATATATATATATATATAGTTTAAACTGTATCTGTGGGAGGCTTTGTGTCCAAGCATATTTGTGTGTGTGTGTGTGTGTGTGTGTGTGTGCACGCGCGTGTGTGTGGTGTGTTTGTTTGTGTGTATGTGTGTGCATAATGTGCATGAGTGAAAACATTTGCCTGCTTTTATTCCAGCGTGTATGGATTTTCTCATGTAGGGGAGTCCACTGAACGGCATTATAAAAGATAGCGAAATTAGTGATTCTTCCAGGTCATTTCACATACAGTATGAGTGACTGGGAATACGGTAAAAAAAAATTTTTTTAAAACACGTGTCCTCAGGTACGGAACAGCTGTTCCTACTCACCTAGGAAACTGAAGTTGCTGCTGCCTGTGCTTTACCCTTTATCTCCGAGAGTCACACTGGGGAGCCACCAAGGAGCCATCTTCCACCTTCATGCAGGAAAGCACATAACATAGCCTATCTGCTGACTGCATGTCGGCAGTCCATGCCTCCCTTCAGACCCGGAATGCCAGCATTACATTACATTATGTTACTGGCATTTAGCAGATGCTCTTATCCAGAGCAGCCTGTATAGCTTTTTTTTTTTTTTTTTTTTTTAAATGTAGCATCTGCTTATGCAGCTGGATACACAGTACGCTGAAGCAATTCAGGTTCAGTCCCTTGCTCCAAGGCACAACACCTGGGAATCGAACCTGCAACCTAAAGGTTACCATCCCCGTTCCTACCCATTACACTAGATTGGCACCCGGCACGTGCCCCTGTGCTACTCACATGGTGCCCGTGTCCCTCCCGCCCCCTAGTGGCACGGGCTGTCCCGCCAACAGAATGGAGATAAAGCGAAGATCCGCAATCTATTTTTTTTTTTAAATGGGCGACAAGCACAGCGAAAATTTGAACTTGCGCCTGCAGCAGACTTGTTTCTGGCCAACAATGCTGCTTGTTGCCTTGTCAGCGCTCAGGGCAATAAATGGTGGTAAAACAAAAGGAGCCTCCCCAGCCCCAGTCGCTTATTACACCCTAAACCGCATCGTAAAGCTTTCTAGTTATGTTGTCTTATTTATCTTCGTATGGAAATGGCTTCAACCGTTTCAGCTTTCAGAACAGTGCCTCGGATCTTTTCTGAAAACAGGTTTAAATGTCCATATGGAATGTACTTACATTGCGTTCGCTTTTGCTATATTTAACACTTGCGTCTTTATGGTTCTTTTGTCCATGTAAATGTCTTTGTAATCCAAAAGCCTCGTATTCAAGCTAAAGCTGGTTGCTAGCTCAGGCGCCATTTTCAAATAAATCCAACAAGCGTCCACTTAGAACATGGCTGGTATATCTGACCACCCTGTGTAAATTTACATACAGCAAATGTTTGGTCATCTGAAATGTGATAGGTTTACTTTAAAGTCAATCACATTATAGGACAAAATAAATAAGATTGTAAGCTTTGAAATGAGCCTGCATTGGTGTCTATGGGCCCAGCCATTCGCAAGTAACCTAAGTGCACATCTGCCTGCCCCTGTCTGTGTGTAATGTAGATTGTGCGGACAAGCAGAGAGTGTGCACAGACTGAAGTGACCTATTTCTCAAAACAACTTAGTACTGTGCTATAAGATATATTTATATTCATGGTGAATTGGAGAAAAAGATTCAGTGACAGAAGCATTTGAAAAAGTAGATTGCGAATTAGGGGCTTTATTTCCAGATTTGGAAAGTAGATACTCTCTTGAAAAGGATGCTCTAGACAGAGAGATCGGCCAGCTGGTCAGCATGTAAGTCCACAGTTTTTAAACATTTCCCCAAATGTCAAAATCGACCAATGGGGGTTTGCGAGGAGACTTGTGAGAATGTTTGGTTGGTGGAACCTCTGTGTCATCATTTACGTTTTTATGGCTTTGCGTTTTGCTTTGATGGAGTTTCTGTTTGATAGAACTCTTTTCCCAGCATGCATTCATAGCTTTGCCACCAGTGTGCAGACCCACCCACTTAATTTTAAACCTGCCACTGACACTCACACACACTCACACACACACACACGCACACACACGCACACACACACACTCACACATACTGTACACAGCACACACACACACACACACACACACTGTACACAGCACACACACACACATGCACACACATGCGTAAACAGTTTAACCACCAGCATTGCTACGATACGAGTAACCCACGCCAGTTCACAAGTACCCTCCCACACATTTATACTCTTCTCTTGTAGTGATGAGACAGCGTCATATTGATCCTTCCAAGGAATACAGCCTTTCAAATAGTAACCCCCACATCTTAGTCAAGTGTGAGTTACAATTGGTGGAAACAATACCTGTGACATTTACTAATTACTAAATTACCCATGAATCTGTCACAATGCAACAGAGCAAATGTAGATTATGGCTTAGAAAGGTCACTGTGGCGATAAAATAACAGATTTTTACTCTTTATTTCCATTACTGATTGTTACAGTAATCTGTTGTGGTGCTCTCTGCACTGTGCTGTATATAAACATTTAATTATTCTGTTTTTCTATTTCAGTTCAGCCTTGGAGTCATATTATAAGTTTTTTCCTCAGCTGGTTGCCTTTCTAAAATGCATATTACCATTTTAGAAAAAAAAAGGAAAAATTATGTGATTTCCGCATCGCGGCTTACAATGACGTGAGCACCAGTACAATACTGAATGAGATTTATTCATTCAAGTCCGTAGCAAACAAGCTACAGTATATCATTCACTGTGAAAAGTGCTATCAATTAAGAGGTGGCATAACCTAGAAAAGAGAGGTTCCAGCTTGATAAAATATTGCATATTACATTACATTACAGGCATTTAGCAGACAGTCTTATCCAGAGCGACTTACACAGCATTTACATTGCATCCATTTATACAGCTGGATATACACTGAACCATTGCAGGTTAAGTACCTCGGCGCAAGGGTACAAGAGCAGTGTCCAAACCTGTGACTTTCAGGTTACAAGACCAGTTCATTACCCATTATACTACACTGCCACCCATGAAACACAGAGCTAGCAGTGGCTAGTCATGGACAAACATCCATATTTCATGCCACTGAAACAGAAGGGAGAAGGTCTCATTCGCTGAAGTTCATGTGCAGAGAAAGAACAGTCTGAACATTTGAACAGCCGAAAAGGTGTCCCTCCCAACATCCTCATCAGTCGAATTCCTCTCTATTCCAGTGGCTAGCTGGAATGTTTCAGCTACAATAGCTCTGACGTTCCTCAGAAACACAGGTTTTGCATACCTGACTGCTCAAAGTCTAACAACCGAGTGTGTTTGTTCAGTCTTTATAGAATTTAAACTAAAAAAAAACCAAAAGCCTCGTATTCAAGCTAAAGCTGGTTGCTAGCTCAGGCGCCATTTTCAAATAAATCCAACAAGCGTCCACTTAGAACATGGGTGGTATATCAGACCACCCTGTGTAAATTTACATACAGCAAATGTTTGGTCATCTGAAATGTGATAGGTTTACTTTAAATTCAATCACATTATAGGACAAAATAAATAAGATTGTAAGCTTTGAAATGAGCCTGCATTGGTGTCTATGGGCCCAGCCATTCGCAAGTAACCTAAGTGCACATCTGCCTGCCCCTGTCTGTGTGTAATGTAGATTGTGTGGACAAGCAGAGAGTGTGCACAGACTGAAGTGACCTATTTCTCAAAACAACTTAGTACTATATAGTACTTTATAGAATTTGAACTAAAAAAAAAGCCCATCCCCTTGCCCATGGTTTACGGAAACTGCTGGAAGTACAAATGGAGCTAATTCATTATTTATTTTTTATTCTTCTCTCTCCACATGCTGTATATCACAAATAAACAAAACACTGCTGCTATGATTCCACATGGTTTAAATTTGCCTTTGACTCAAAGCTACCCCTTACTAAAATAAAACGCAGAAAGAATACTGGTCTGGCAAAGACCTGAAGTTCTGTTACGGAACGCAGAAAATTGCTTCTGGCGGCAAAAATGTCTCGTTTACACTAAGCTACCCTTCATATAATCGCATTAAGCAAAGACCCCCAAAAGACCCACAAAGACCATTTCCAGGAACTGTAGGGAGAGCTTTGTTTACACAGGACATACCTGAGTCAGACTGCTACAGTTATGACAGAGAGAGGGGTGGGGTGTGTGCGTGTGTGTGTGTGTGTGGAAGCGGGGGGGGGGTGCTCTTCCACTGTAGTTAGTCCTACACTAATCAATTTCAACCTTTTATTGCATACTGCTCTTTTTAAATAGACACTGAATAGGCGCAACATATTAAGCTTATTGTAATACATCATGGCCCCTCACTCCTCTCCCTTTCTCTTGACATTCCGGTCTGAATATCCAGGTGACTGCAGTCTCCAAACTTCTAGTAAGGTGAGGTCAGACATTCACACGTGCACTCACACACACACACACACACACACACACACACACAAACAGGAAACAACCCCCTCATCCCTCTTATTGAATGGGGTTTTGAGTTGGCCCAAACCGTAAAAATAATCTGTCTGAAGTTATGACAAATGCAGCCATTAGTGTCTGTCTGTCTGTCTGTCTGGAAAAGGTGGGTGTTTGTGTTTTTTTGGGGTTTTTTCACCACAAGCAACATTGTAGGTACACTGGAGGTGCTTCCAGCATGTCACTCCCTTTATGACACTGAGGAGTCACTCACAACACACTCACTAACTCATGGTCATGTGCAGTGTATATAATCAATATGGATATGTCCCAATTAATGCAGTCACATTGAAATGCATTTATAACAGTTAATCATCAAAACAGAATTACTCCATCCATTGTATGAAGCAGATTTAACCAATCGACAAGGCAATCAACGATGGCAGGCAAAAGTTTAAAGATTAGTTTTGAAAGAGGTTTACGATCTCTTTTACAACTCACCCCTTAAATATGACAGTACCATGAATCTGTTTAATTAGTTACCCAGGCAAGCAATATAAGTTTGTTCTGTTGAATTCTATGCATTTGTTTTATGTGTTCACTGAGAATAATAGAATAAATGTCAGGCCTGTTGGCAGAAATCCTTTTTGGGTCATCTCAATCCACAATCAGTCATTTCAATCCCCAATCGATTATCTCAATCCCCAATCGGCCACCGTAGTCCCCAATCGGGCATCTCAGCCCACAATTAGCCACCTCAAACCTCAATCCACAATTGGTTATCTCAATCCAAAATCAGTCATTTCAATCCCCAGTTGGTCATTTTAATCCACAATCAGCCACCAAAATTGGCCATCTCAAACTCCAAATGGTCATTTCGATCCTCAATTGGCCTTCTCAATTCACAGTTGTTCATCACAATCCACAATCGGTAATCTCAATCCCCAATCGATCATCTCAATCCCCAATCCACAACAGAATACCTCAATCCACAATTGGTCATCTCAATCCATAATCGGTTATCTCAAGCCCAAGTCGATCATCTCAGTCCTCAATTGTCATCTCAATGGACAATTGGTCATTTCAACGGACAATAGCTCATCTCAATCCACAATCAGTCATCTCAATCGACAATAATTATTAATCTCATAAGTCATATCTCCCCTCCCATGAAAGGTTGAAAATCCTGTCTAAAATAGGTGAGCCGTCTGGGAAGGATATAAATTCAGGACATGAATCAACATTCAACAGAACAAGACAGAATGAAAACAGAACAGCAGCTCCAGCAAAATAGCAAACCTCATTCCCCAAATTAGTGTTTGTGTTCTAGTGGACGGCTGACCACAGAGAGCTGTTGGAAAGGGTTCTGGGTTATTTGGTTCTCTTCTATCTGCCCAGTCTGGTGACAGGGCCGTGACCGGGGTTACTGTTTGGGTTTGAATTCTCTGCAGCTCAGCGCTGCAGGAAAACATTTTAGCTTCACAAATTCTGTTTCTTCTCCTGAGTGATTGTAATATAATCACATTGAACTAAATACCCACCTGTCTTAAAAAGACTCCTGATGTAATGATGTCATAATAATAATAATAATTTACCTTTATGATAATTCATAAACTGTAATACAACATCAGCAGTGCCGGCCCTAGCCTTTGAGGGGCCCCGAGCAAGATCAGATTTGGGGGTCCCCCCACCCCAACATTATAAATGATATATATGTTAGAATAATTAGGCCTGCCCCCCTTTCAATCGTTGGGCCCAAAGAAGCCACTTAAGTCGCTTATTAGGTGAGAGTGCCAGAAACCAACTAGAACCTTCTAGATTCTTGTGAAAGGAGGGAGAGAGTACAGAAGGAATGCAGGGATTACCCGCCTGTTTACAACAGAGAATGGGCGATCTGTGGTGGCCGTGAGTTTCTTGGTATTTCTTGGTAATGGATGTGCACTTCTTCGGAAACAAACAAAAATACTTTCGAATTTGTCTAATGGTTTCTTTATTTTTCATGGATTCGTAGGAAGCAACAATCATAATATTTAACCACCGCCTTACCTCCTGCGGTCATTGATTTAAAAAAAATAAATACTTAACAGTTCCCAGATTTTTGGGGTGCCTGAGTGTCAGTGATGTATGAAGCAGGCGTTAGTGCATAACGACTCTCGGGTCAGATGAGCTTGGACAGTGAGCGAGCTTCTCCCAGTCTTTGCCATACTCTAACCGGAATTCCAGGGCAGTGATTCAAATGCACGTGACCAGGAAGATATTCTTGCCAGTTATTTACCAAGGATTCGGCGATGTGAGAGTTGGCTGGCTTTTCCAAAGTGAGGTTTGCGCCTGTGGCTAATACTCTCCACAGTGGGAACCGGTGAGTGCACACAGCCGTGGCATGTTCCCATCCCCACCACAGCCCATAGATCACAGCTCTTCTGTCATAACAGTACAACAAAACACTTTCCGATTGGTTGATGACACATTAATATCATCCAGCATTAAGAATATGCATATGGAACAACAAATGTGTTGCCAAATGTCTTTTTCAAAAAAACCAAAAGATATGACCCCACATACAACAGCCAAAGGGCATATATATATATATATATATTTCTTTATTTCATAAGGACTTCCCTGAGCACTCATCTGTGATTCAATATCCTCCTGGGCATAAAAAATTATGTTCTGACTATAACAGCCACTGTCCAAAACAGAATAGCATGTCCCCTAAAATCTAACACAGATGTGTTATCTATTGTGCTCTAAAGATATGTGTTGGAAACTCAGAAAATTGAATGTTTGCATCAACAAAACAAAGTTTTAAAAAAATTTAAGGAAAACAGTTGCCTTGAACCATTTGATTAGGACTAGTCTATTCAAGTATTCCCTGGTCTTTACCAATTAAATTAAACTCTTTTATAACTTTTTAACATTTAAATATAAAAACTTATTCTTACTCAATATGTTTAGTTAAACTGTTTTACAGCATATAGGTAGGCATATGATGCTTATGAGCTGTACGCACTCGTGTGTGAGAAGGGGAACAGGAAGTGTGGTTAGACAGAGATACACAGCAGTGATTCATATTTTCTTCATTTTTCTGCCAGTGCCATACTGTTGAGTCTGAATCCAGTAAAGGCTGTGTCAATATCCTGCTCTGCGTTTGCAGTGTGTGTGTGTGCGTGTGTGTGTGTGTGTGTGAGAGAGAGAGAGAGAGAGAGAGAGGGAGGGACAGAGGTGATTGCCAAGCGAGTGGGTAAAGGTGTAGAGAGATGTCCTGAAACTGGCCATGGAAACAGACTCATGGAAAAGACTGGGAGGGGTGATTGATTATCCACTTCTCTTTAGCTACCTGCCATTGCCTGAGAAACAGTAGTAACCCCTGATCCCTGTTATTTATCATATATTTCAATCCATCTCCAGTTTTGTACAGCAGTTTTTTTACAAACAGGTTGATGCACAGTCCTTCACAATGGATCTTTTCCAAATGAAATTTTAAAAAAAAAGAACAAGACCGAACACATCTGGGGGAAATTATTCCTACAACTGCTTAAAGCTGAACTTGTTGAAAATTGTGGTGAGCAGAGGAGCTCAATGAACACAGATACTATCACCATTTATCATTACTGATACTTGCTGTTACAATATTATATTGTTGCTTTTCTTGTTGTTGTTGTTAGATTGTTGGGGTCTTTTTTTGTTGTTTTTTGTTATTTTAACGGTCAAATTATTATGGACATACAAAACAATATGTAATGCTAATAAGCCATTTACATTGAATTTGGAGAAAGATAGAGAGAGTGGTGGGGAAGGAAGGAGAGAGAGAGAGAGAGAGAGAAGTAAGAGAGAGAGAGAGAGAGAGAGATCTATCTGGAGACACTGAGCTGATTCACACTGCTCTTGTGCAAGACTGATTGCGGTCCATATCTGAAGGGTTTCCTGATCACAGAAAATGAGTCACGGTTCTCAGAGGCCACAGACAATTCCTCCCAGTGCTGACTATGACAATGGTAAGGCCATAAGAATGTTCAGTGACGAGAAGGAGTCATTCATCCCAGCAAACGTTCCGCACATCGCCTGGAGGTTAGAGAACCTTGAGCACTGTGCCAAGCCTACGGGCGCTGCTTCCTCTAATAATTATTTAAGTTATTCCCGATATTAATAAATGTATTTGTGGAAGAAAAACAGGTTTATATATCCTGGAGTTCGCCCTTAATTCATTTCCAACTACACGCCTCTATTATTTACTTTTTAAACAGGAATACAGCTGAAATATTGTCCTGAGCCTGAAGAGTCATATGTCTATTCTTTTCGTTTTTACATTTGATAACTGAAGGTGCACTTGTTGCCCTCCTCTGTACTTTTCAATAGCTACTGTCATATAGTGTGCTGCCCTAATCTCTCAATAGTGAAACGCACTTCACCAATGAGTCAGGAAGGTAGATTCACTGGCTGGTCTGCACTAATATAGAAAAATCCACCTTTACACACCATACCTCAATGTCTCTATTTAATCGTAATGTGCAATGCAAGCTTCTTTGATTAAAAGTGTCTGCCAAGTGGAACTTGTGCCCGGAACTGGTCATTGCAATGGAAATGAAATATTCTAAGAATGATATGACATTACATCATTCTCATTGAAATATATTCAGTACTGTTTGCCTTTTTAACCGTTATCACACAATGTTTAGATCCAGGCATTCTTTAATTTGAGCATGCTACAATTTAGACCCTCTCTTAAACAGTCCCGTCTGAAATTGGCCAACATGTGTAAATTCTCATTTGGTGGCATTAAACGTGTTTATTTCTGATGTTTATTTTTTGTTCATTTTTTTGTTTGTTTTTGTGCCAATCCAATTTTGCAATTACTTTAGTAGCATCCAAACTGCTTGAAATACTGCGGGTTTTATGTAATCTGCAAAGGTTATTTTTATTATTATTGTTGTTATTTTGTGAATTTATGTCAATGAGAAAGCAGGGATCCCACCACTCAAGGCCCACAGCTGCCTGCTCAGATGTGAGCTTCATCAAAGTCTTTTATCACATAAGCCCCTTACTTGATATAAAGATTTACCTCCATCAAGAAGATATCTGTTCTGCAATTTATATATTATTTTGCATTTTGAGTCCTTTATTGATTTATGGATATATTTCCATTCATATCTATCTGTTCATTTTTTTTTTTTTTTTAAATCAGGGAAGACATTCATAGACACACGCACGGACGCAAACGCCCACATACAATACAGTATGATAATATGTAGAGCAGAGTTCTGTTAATGGAGTTGGGAATGGCTGGCAGGCTGAGTCAGAACCGACTGATAAGTTTGAATCCGTTCATCCATTTTGGTTCACATTTAATCATTTGCTTGTTGCTCCGTATGTAACATGCGCACAGCTGTTCTCTCCGGTGAGACATGGCTGAGTGCAAGGGGAGAGCGAGTGCTGGTCTTACGGCCACTGAGACGTTAGTAAGTCAACAAGTGCGCACACTTTTCCAGGAAGAATGAAGATGACGCAATCTCTTTTAAAAGTGTTCTCAGTATTTATGAGAACAAGGCACTTCTCCAAAATAAATCTCTAATGGAAGCTTGGCAGCTGTTTTTTTTTTCTTTTCTACAACCACTCGGCCCAACAAGCCCCCCACCACCATCACCACCACCAAGAATACGCCGCTTCTCCTGAACAAATCTCTAATGGAAGCTTGGCAGCTGCTTTTCCGTACAACTACCTCACCCCAAGCCCCCGACCATCACCACCATCCCCCACCTGTTCAGATTTGACTCAAAGGTGTAGTAGAGAAAGAAATAAGAGACAGCAATAAGACTGCCAATTTGTTGTGTGTTAGGTACCTCCTCTTTTTCATGCTAGTTTGGTGCCAGGACACAACACTGACTTGGTGCAGTGATGGGGGGAGGGAAGGGAGGGGGGGGGGAGGCGGATTCCTGATCGTCCACGCTCATCTTGTTGCTCAATAAGTCACCAACAGTGCATTTGCTGTTTACAGTGATGGCCACAGCGCCGGTCAATTAGCTCTTTCATTCCGTTTCTCAGAGAACGCTTGTCGCTTTCTGAGGATTGCCGTCTGGTTTCCTGGTAAAGCACATGAAGCAACTGGCATTGCAGGTCTGAAGTAATGGCGCTGTGGAAACGGTGGGCAAGGGCAAGTTCTCAGAATAGACTGTGAAGCAATGGGATTTCAGACTGGGGTCTACACTAGGAGCAGCGGCACGATGGCCCGGTTCCCAGTAAGCGCATGTGAAGCAACTGGATTTCAGATACCGGGGTCTACGCTATTTCATGGATCCACAGTGACGATGACGGGAAATCCACCCACTGGTGGGATGTCGCAAAAAAAAAAAAAAAACATTCAGGAAGTTAGGTTTCTGCCTGCACGCTCTCAGGTTTGAATACCGTCGGGATGCAGTAATCACAATTTAATCCGTGAGATTCCCCGAAATTTCACCGCTGGGTGGGGCAGGTAGTGAAGATGTACCGCGAAGGGAATCCCTCTCGCCGATTCTTTAATTTGTCACCTGCCTCTCGACTGAGAGTGTTGCAAAACTGGGCTCGGCAGTGAGCGGGGTGGCGCAAGACCGCACCAGTCAAATGTCACTTCCTCCCTCAGCCCTTTCATGCAAAACCGGGCCCGGTCCTCGTGCGTGTCAGAAGGCGCTGTGATGTAATTTCCCTCGCGCCGTGAGGATTTCGAGAGATTTCCTCGTGCAAGTGGAGTAAGCTACTGGTGAAACATGACTAAGCTTCTGAAGAGACGGACAGAAAGACGCATCAACCGCCTGCCATCGGGCCGCAACCCCAGGATGGCATCTAGAAGGAAGGGAAACGGACCAATCGGCACGCACAGGGCTTCCCACAGCCTGATTCTGTAGAACCCCTGTTTGCGCTGAATACCTTTACGACCGTAATTTCATTTCCCAAAGCAAAATGAGCCGTTATGTGTTTCTTTTCTTATTATTATAATGTGTAATGCCCAATAAGGGATGATCTACTCCCTTAATGTCACATTAGGAATAGCTGCTTAATGAACATTCTGTATTAACCATATTAATAGTACAGGTTTCAGACATCTAATGCGCTAATGTTCTGTAATGTGCTGTAGCAACTGGTTCATTCTGAATGCTGTTACAGTTTGTATTGCTTAATTGTAAGGACCCACAGCTGAAATGTGTGTGTTTGAAAGAAAAACGAATTGGTATCAAACCAAAATGGCATGATGTTAAAAATCTGTTTCAGCACAAATTTATGGAACTTGAACACAGCAGGGTTCATTTCTGGGGTTCAAATAACTGCATCACCCCTATATTTAGAGCACACTGGAAAAGGCTGATAATAAGATTATGGTAAAACTTTGTATTAGAAAGGGGGGAAAAAACATGAAAACTTGACTTGGACTGTATAATTCAGTACTCACTAATCTAAGGAGCTGATACCTTTTAGCATACACAAAATCAATAATATTTTACACCAATCATTGGTTGTGTTATTAGTTTTTTTGTGTATTAAAGAGCTTTGCTACGGTGGCTCTGAAGTGCAAAACACAAAAACAAAAAGAAAACGCAAAAACAAAAACTTTCAGCCCTGAGGTGCAGATGCAACATACAAAAACAAAAAGGAGTGGCCCTGAGGTGCAGATGCAACATACAAAAACAAAAATGTGCAGCCCTGAAGTGCAAAACACAAATACAAAAAGAAAATGCAAAAACAAAAAGGAGCAGCCCTGAGGTGAAAAACACAAATACAAAAAGAAAATGCAAGAAATGTTTTTGTGTTTTGCACTTCAGAGCCACCGTACTTTGCACATGCTAAAGGTCTTAGTAAATCAGGCCCTTAGACTACCAACACACTGCAAATAATTGCATATGCTAGATTTTCCTCACCTAAGAAGCCAATAATCTAACTGCAGGCTAGTTGAAGCCTTTAATTCAAGCATACAGCAGGAACCCAGTGGCTTTGATATGACTTTGTGTGTGTGTGTGTGTGTGTGTGTGTGTGAGAGAGAGAGAGAGCGAGAGAGAGAGAGAGAGAGAGAGAAATTATTCCCAGCCTCTCTAGAATCCATATGGAATAAACATGTGAGTCACACTCCTGAGGAACCCTCCCTGCCTGTATCCTGTCCTGAGCTGAACCCTGAGTTCAGTCCTGTAAACACACACACACACACACACACACGCATTTACGCACATACACTCAGACACACACACACACACACACACGCATTTACGCACATACACTCAGACACACACACACACACACACACACACATTTACGCACATACACTGAGACACACACACACACACACACACATTTACACACATACACTCAGACACACTCTCACACACACACACACACACACACACGCATTTACGCACATACACTCAGACACACTCTCACACACACACACACACACACACATTTACACACATGCACAGACACGTGCATTTACACACACGTACACACACACAGACACACACGCACTTTGAAGTGTGCAGCTGTGCTCTGCACTCATAATGATTATTCAGCGTCTCTTCAACCTCCCCCCTCCCCAAAAGGCCCCGCCTCCCTGTCAGTCACACATGCACGTCTTCAAGGTTACAGCCTCCTTCTGGCTCCTTTCCTGTAAACTGTAAAGCGGGGCCACACAGGATCAGAGCGCCCCCCCCCCTCCCCCCCATCTCTAAGGAGCAGACAAAATGCCACAGAGGACAGAGAGAGAGGTGAGAGCTGCAAGTGAAAGGAACAAGGGAAACAAAGAGGCTCCTGGGAAAGAGGGATGGATGAGAGCAGTGTTCTCATCTTTTGATTGGGCCAGTCAGTGATGACCTCATGAGGGCGGAAGGAGCTCAAACCTGATGTCTCCCGCTCTGGTTCTGGTTCTGCAATTGGGCTTTGGCACCGTGCCAGAACTGAACACTGTCCAAGTTCCATTCCACCAATAACGGAGCCGCAAAGTCTGATAGTTTGTCGCTGACAGACAATAATTGCGCCTCTACTGTGGTCACAGGAACAGAATTTAGAGGCATTAATTGGGCCCCGTGTGGCCACACATGGACACAGGTGCATGAATCCTCTGTCCTAGCACCACCCGCCTCTATCCACAGGCACATGAAGCACCCATCCCGACAGGCACTGGCACGCAAATCCCGTATCGTATCCGAGATGGGTGCGTAAACCTCCATCCCAGCGGACGCAAACACACGAAACCTCTGTCCCCGAGCTTCAGCCTGATTGCGTCCAAATAAATCCCTTCTCTGCGTAATAGCTGCTAGTCATAACATTTTAATGCAAAAGGCTTTCTGTGTTATATATTTCGTCACCTGTCTAACTTCAGAGGAGAGAGTCCAGGAGAATGTTGATTAGAATCTGATTAGAAAAGCATTCAATGAGTTAACCATGCGAAAGGTTTGGCTGCGTAGCTGTCAGTCTCTTTCAGTAAAAGAAAAGGCTGAAAAGTAGTATGATTCCCGCCTATAGTCATTTCCAAAAATTTTCCTGGAAACAACAGCTGTCTGTGGGGCCAAAGCAGTCATTTTGGGGATCATAAAACCATGCCATGGATTTCTGTGGGAGAGGGGTGGGGATTGCTTGTTTCCATGGTGATGAGCAGAAAGATTTTTTTGTGTTGTGGTTTTGGGTTTTTTTTTCTCCCGATGAGTCTTAAATTTGTTTACTCGTCTTTTGTTTTGTTTTACGTTCGCTGTCGGGAACATCTGCTGGATATTCACAAAATTCCAAAGTGGAATACTTTGTTCCCACTGGCCCGTTACTCCCGTTTCCAGGGCGACAGCTGTGCTGTTTTGGAGAGTGAGCTCAGTGCAAATACGTACAGCATTTCATCACCGTTCCTTCACATCAGATCTTCCCTTACGTAAGAGAGAGAGAGAGAGGGAGAGAGAGAGATGATGAGAGGGGAGTAAAAGAGACAGAAAGAGAGAAGCGAGGATAAATAAAAGCAAAAAAGTTTTAACTAACTAATGAAAATAGCAAAGATTTAATTACTTCTATGATAGTTCCACTTCAAAGTTCATCTCAAATGAGTGCATTCAGATCCCAGTGTGATTCAGTGGACAGAGGAGGAAAAACACGTCATTGACAAAATAATGTGAAAAAGCTTTTCATTTTGACTCCTGGCAAAATAAAACAAATTTGCAGCTATGTTATGCTCCAGTACCATATCAGAACTTTTCAATTTCCCAGTGGGAGCTGAACTGTTTAGCCAGTGGCACCTTTTTTGTACTTGCAAGCAGTTTCATTACTCGAAAAGACATCAATTTTCAGTACTCCAAAAATAACAGCTTTGTCTATGTGCTCTGTCTGAAGTGTGCTTTGCTTCACAAATATACGGGTTATCCACATACTAATTTGTATTCAGCTTCTCCTTGTCAAATCAGTGATTTCTGCCCATGTAAGTATTTTACTGTCGCTAAGAGACAGATTGGAGTGTTCACCGTCAGTCCCCATAGTTACCGCGATAGCAGCAGCCGCTTTTTTTGGAGCGCGCTCAGTTCTGCGTGGCTTCCAGCGACGTGACGCGGCAGCACTGGGCGTCGCCATGGCAGCGGGTTTGTTTAAACCGACGCGTTTTAACCAGGAACGATTCCAGACTGACGGGAATTTCCGGTCAGCACCAGTGTAGTGCTGAAAATAAACTCCTGCCTATTTCAGCAATGGGGGCGGGCAGACCCTGTGGAAGAACACTGCGTACGTCTGTGTGTGCGTGCGTGCGCGTGTGTTGTACAACTTTTTACATAAACACTCACGTCCAGAGTTGCATTAAACATTCTGAGAGATCCATACCTAATGCTGTATTTGCCACAAGCACCCAGCAGGATTCATGAAGAGCAAAGTGGCATGGGGGAAAGGAGCTGGTCTATATTCCAGATGGTTACAAGTTTAATCCGGTGGTCTGGCACTGCCATTGTACCCTAAACAAGCAAGGGAATCTACCCTGCTTTGCTTCAGTAGGTCCCTCTGACTAAATTTATAAGCGAAATCTGAAGGAATAATGTAAGAGTCTCGGAGAGAAACTCCAATAATCCTGCAATGCGTGTGGCTGCATGACTCCCTCCCACCTCCCAAACAACAACAAAACATGTTATGAGATAACAGCACTCAGTCTAAGCATTAAAAAGCACACTGTGTACGTTTGGGGACGTACATTACTGAATTGTGCAAGTATGTACTGAATCCTTTTGAAGTCGTGACAACACGTTGGAGCTTGCGTACTTTATCCCTGATACTTCTGTTTCCGCAAACGCATGAAGATAAAACAGGGGGGTGGGGGGGGGTGGGGGGGGTGGGGGGGTGGTATTCTGGTAAAGGGGCCTAGTCAGAGATGGCTCATCGGTGTGATCACAATACCGCTGGATTCTGGAAGAGGTGGGCCCTTTCGTCCCGTCTGCATCTCATTCGTGCCATCTGGGTCACGCCACCGTGTCACGGAAGAGTCCACTTTTGTTCACATTTCACCAGTTCACAGGACACTGCTGGACAAACAAGAAAACAGCACTCAGTTCATTCCCAACACGCCCTCTCTCTTTTCAAACCAACCACACACACACACAGAATAGTGCGCCTGTACAGTATTCTTCGATTCCAGCATTACAGTAATCGCCAGGCCTGTTTGAAGGGAGGGAGCTTACAGAATGTCGGAATTAGGAGTTTCCTGTAAAGCCTCCTCACTCCTGGGCCACGGGGCCTGCGAACACTCAGAAGGAGGAATGACCAGATGACAGCAATTTCGGAGTTTCGCAGAAGGCCAAAGAAGCAGCAGGGTGCCGCATCACGTAGACTATCAGCCCCTTCCCACTAGACATAGCCACTAAAGCCCATTCGAATTTCCTGTTGGGGAAAGATGACAACATTGTGATCAAATGTCTCAAGAATCCAATGTAAATGCCAGGACTCGTATTGCACTTTCTGTCCTACCACCACAATATACTGGTGAGGTGAAATATTAATGCATTCACGACACGACAAATATTTGTCTAGAGCAACATGTAATATTTGTGCATCCTTGAATGGGCACACGATCTGTTGTGGGCTATGGTTTCCTATTGTAAACAGGCTTGTTTTACTTTTTATTTTGTACCGTAGTGACAGTATGTCATATACTTTTGAATTTCGCCTTAATTTAATGATGTTTCTCATTTTCTGGAGACAATTTAGTGTTAATCCGCCACGTGTACAGTACTTCAGGTGTAGCTTATCCTTGAATGCATGGATACCTGTCTCTCACCTGCTTGCACACATCATGTCTTTTCCATTCTTTTTTCCATTTTTCTGTTAGACTGCACTTCTTACAGTTACCTGTGTTTTGGGACTATATAGTTTTTTTTGTTATAAAGAAGGTTTATTTCTTTATTTATTTATTTTTTTTGAAACCGCTGCTGTTTGGTGATGCGGGCATTCCATTGGCGGGTCGGATGCATTACGCTGTGCGTCACTGCAGACACAGGCTTTCCGTAACACTCCATGGGGAAGTGAAACCAAAGGGACAGAACAACAGCTTCCTCACGAGATGACAGTTCCAGCAAAATCACGTGGTTTCTCCAGCTGTCGCTACCTCCCTGCTCTCAAAAGAAATGAGCAGGAACTGACACACTGAGAGAGAGAGAGAGAGAGAGAGAGAGAGAGAGAGAGAGAGAGAGAGAGAGAGAGAGAGAGAGAGAGAGAGAGAGAGAGAGAGATATCCACTTTCTCTATCATTACAATAAATAGATAGAGCTACAAGAAATATTATATCCTCCTAAGACCCAGCAATTCATTTTTGTTCACTTTCATTCATAACAATTCACTCTCTGATCTTAATCTGAACAGTCGTATGTTCTAATATGTTTAAACCTACACTACAAGGTACATTCAATAAAAATTAAATAAATAATATTTTTGAAAATATTTTCACTGCAACATATTTTTGCCATCCAAGGCACTTGTATTCTGTCAAAAAATCTAAACTTTTTTTTCTGCTGGGTCTGTAACAGCTTGTCATTTGAATTATACCTGTCCCCAATGCAAGGGAGCATTTGGTCATGGAATCTGTGTGATCTTAAGTGTGTCGTTCTCGGATGGAACTCACAGCACTACTGGGCGGCCCATACAAAGCAGAGCTGAGAGACTAGATAGTGGAGAAGTGATTCGAATCACAGAAGAACTTCAGCACGCCCTGACTGTACCTCCCAAATAGCTCCAAAACCGCACACGCACACACAAACAGGCACACACACAAGTCAAATCACCACCCCGTGCCACCCTGGACAGAGTGTTCCGGAATGCTGGCACTGTATGTTCCAGTGGGGCTGCCGTACTTCCGGGCCCTGCGTGGTGAGACAGTGTCACCTAAACCCGGCCTCGGCGCATGTGCTGCTCTCTGGCCTATGCGGTCTATCCGTTTCTGACTGTGGCTACACTGCATTAGCAGCGCAAATGTTAGGCTTTATGGCTGAGTTCATCGGAATGGTTGCATTTCGTGAATGCAAATATGAAAAAAGAAGACATGAATCAAAACAGAATCAATATAGGAGCAATACCTTTTTTTTTTTTTTTTCAAAATCTAAAAGCCGATAATACAAACTAACTTACTGAGGCCATGTTAGACTGTCCAAGAGCCTCAGGAAGCGAGTCAGGACACTCGAATAGCGACACCATTCTACAGTGTCTGGGGCAGACGACGTGACCCACATGCTGCTCGGCTGTGTTTGGACAGATCCAGAAGCAGAGTAACCACATCTTAACCAGCCAGGCCCCTTCACAGAAAGGAAATGACACCCTACTTCTTCTGAATGCCAGAGACGAGAAACTGCAGCCGTCAACCGCTTCTCTGTTTGGCGTTTTGCGTGATGGGGGGGGGGGGGGGGGGGGGGGGGGAATTCGGAGCATTGAGGACACCTGGATAGGGGACGGCCCAGTTTGATTCCGCATGGTCAAGAGACTAATTAAAGGGGAAGTGTGGAACAGGAGTGTGATTCAGGAGTGTTGTGGAAGTTTTGATTAATTTCTCTGTGGGGGGAAGTGCTAGACAGAAAACCCCCACTGGTCCCAATCCATGATAGAAGTTCTATTTCTAGCCCTATTCCCAGAATTTCCCACCTCCTCTGTTGAATAAAAAAGGTTATAATCATTTCCAAACAGCTGAGCTACTGCATTTAAAATACAATAAAAACCCAGGCTGTGCTCTTTTCTGTATGCCTGTTTTGTATTTATTTTTATTTTTATTTTTTATGAACACATACAGGAATCAATCACTGGCCTTTAAATACCCTGGCTTCTATAGTTCTACACAGTCTGGAATTTTTCATTATGTGCAAACTTTTTAAATAGTTCCTGAAAATGCTACCAGTATCTTGAAAATACCTGTCTTACTGTTGTGTGTGTCTATCCAACACTGTGTCCAAGCATGTAGGGCAAAGTAAGCTGCATGTCTTTCTATGTTCCAAATTGAAGATGTGGCCTATTTTCCATTAAAAGCCTGCTGGATAAATCAGGAAGACATTAATTGCATGAATGTCAACTGCCCATGCTTCATTATGCAAATGCGGGTGAGGGTTCAGACCAATCAATGCTTTGTTGGTTGTTTTTATTTATTTATTTATTTATTTCAATTCAATTTCAAATTAACTGAATTCTAAGATAAATCAATTCAAACAAAATTAATTCTAAGTTACTTCCCAGATGCATTCAAATATGCAAATGCATACATTTGTTAAGTGACATATTTTAAAATATTTTGAAGAAAAATATATTTGGAACGTATATGGAAATGGTTTCCATATATACCCCATATGTGGTTTTTGCGTTTTTTTCATTTCAGCCTGTTGCTTATCTGTTGCCATCTCCAGTATCCCTTGCTATTTCATTTATGTTATTAGACAGTGTCGCCATGGCAGCCAGCTGCCCCTGGCTATTTTCGGGTGGTTCCTCCAGCAGCTGACTGGTGGTAAGGGAGGTTGATGCGCGTGTGCGGGGGGTGTGTTCCTCTTTTCTGCTATTTCGGGAGCAGCGGGGGTCCTGGTAGCACCCAAGGCATGCCCACACACCCCTTCCCAGTAATGACACAGGCCTCCCTCACAATCACCTATCTTTAGTTCCCCTGCAAACACAGAACACATAAAAGGTGAAAATGACTTCATGATTACCATGGAACTCTCGGTCACATGCGGTTGGCCAGATTCCTCTGACCTCACTGTCACATTATATTTTGATGTAAGATTCCATTTCCCGTAGACGAGAAAGAAGTTGCATGCAATGAAAAATGTTACGCGTGTTTGTATGTGATATAATTCATATATTCTAATAATGTACAGTTGATCATGTATTGCAGAATACACACAATGGGAAGTCTACGAGATACAATATCTTAAACTAAGATATAATTATGAATTATGCTAAGCAAATAAGCAAAAAACGTACACATTATATACCTTGATTTCACTTATTTTTAAAATAGTTTTCCTAATTTATCAAATGTTTTTGCTACATATTCCTAGAATGTTCATCATAGAGCTTCGTGGTTTTATAAGAGCAATGTTCACGGGAAAGTTATTCTGTCAGTCTGATAAATTCCCAGATTGCATTCATCTGAATTAGCCAGCAGTATAAGGGGACGCATCAGGGAAATACCCCGCAGTCAAGAAAATGTTCCTGTATGCGTGGGTGTGTGTGCGTTCCTTTGTCAGCGGGGTTGGCGTGGTACGAAACTGTAGTGGTGATGACACCTCAGAGCCAGCTTGAAGTAATCACAATAGAGACTGCCTGTCCCCCTGTGTTTCCCTCTGCTCTTTGCAAGCCCCTCCCACAGCTGTGAAAGTTCCATGACGTCATGAAATCAGGTGAGGCTGTGCTTGCGCCCTGTAGTGTGACCAAGCATTAAATATCTATAGGTCAATCAGCTACACAGCTAGAGTGCTGTCATATGTGTTCTCCCACAACACTACAGAATCTAGTCACTGATTACGTTTGTGTGTGTGTGTGTGTGTGTGTGTGTGTGTAGGTGTGTGTGTGTGTGTGTGTGTGCGTTTGTGTGTGCGTGCGTGTGTGTGTGTGTGTGTGTGTGTGTGTGTGCATGTGTATGTGTGTGTGTGCATGTGTGCGAACGCGTGTGTGTGTATGTGCATGTGCGTGCGCATGTGTGTGTTTGTGTGCGCGCAAGTCTGCCTTCAATAATAAAATGTAGAAGCTATGGCTTGTTTACTGTTTGCACCATGAGGTGCATAACATGAGTTAAATGCTTGTTAGCTTTGGATGTGCTTGTTATCTCAAATGTAGATTTGCTTGGAGGTACTGCGATTACAAATTGTGATTTTCTGTCATAAGTTGATATTCAGCTTTTACAATGTCCTATAAATGATCCTATAGATTTTGAGCTAATTGCCTGGGTTTTCAGCCTGAATGAATAATCCAAAGCCAAAGTGATGTAATCTGTTTGCCAAAGAAGACAAGTGAATGATGTTAAAGTACATTTAAAAATTTAAAAACTGAAAATATATTTGAAAAATGTATAAAATAGCCTCTTATAAGAAGCAAACTGTTTTTGTTGAGGGCCTTCTGGTTTATTTTAGCTATTTATAGTAACAGTATTGTCACCTTACAGTTTTTGCTTTTTCAGCTGACAAAGGATGTAATGCATTCCTGGGGGGACCTCAAAGGACAATGATATTTGTTTTGCTTTGTTTTGCAGTGAGATTGTTGCTTTCACATAAATGAGCTGTACGTTTAGTAACCACAATGCTAATACAAATCCCGAAAATTGTGTATTTTTTGGGATTATTGGACACATTTGAACTCTTAACTTTCAAGCTCGGCATACCATCTCAGGGATTTGGCTTGTCACTGGAATGGTCATGGGCCCTCCAGTAGAGGTACTTAATCTAATTGCTTCAGTAAATATCCAGGTATAGAACTGGATAGTAAGTCAGATGTGAGCTATGTGTGCACTCATGTTGTTAACGATTCTCGCCTTTTGCCCTTCATGAAAAGGGCCCTTTGGGTGGATTCTTGCACTTCTGAACCCATTAGGCTATTTAATGAGATAAAAGCTTACACTAACAATTCTAGTCCTTGACGTTTAGAAGATTTCTAATCATACTGATTCCATATGTAGTCCCGCACTTTCGTATGTGGGAATGTAACTATTGCAATGGCCTCAATAATATGGCAATGCAGATGAACTTTTAACATGCGGTGGTGTATTGTGGGTTTCCTTCATTTTTTTCAAATAATTAATGTTCAATTCCAGTTTGTGTGTGCATGTGTGTGTGTGTGTGTGTGTGTGTGTGTGCCAGTCTGCTGCTCTGGCCTCAAAGTGATCTTTTCCCTGGGTCTAAGGTTTATCTAACCCCAGTGACATTACGCCAGGGCAGTAATGTCACTGTTTTCCATGGAAAAGTGGGCTAAATGTACAGCTGCTTCTCTGAAATGTCAAGTCCGAGAGGTGGGCCAATGTCATTTCAGTGACCGCTTCTTTTTAGTGTATTACCTGGCTATTGGCCTAACTCCCCCCACCCCCACACCCCCCCCCCCCCCCTGCCCCCCCCCCGCCTGCCCGCACACACTTTTCCCCACCTGACCATGCCTCCCAGTCAAGCGGGCCGGTGCATCTCAGATTCCCATCACCCCTCTGCAGTTATCCTCCATTTCCCCCGTCGCCGCCGGTGGCTCAGGCGAGCGGGGTGATGAAGGACCTCCGCATCACGGCTTCCTGTGAGCGGCAGGCTCGGGGGCCGCGGCGCTGGAGCCACGCCAGCCTGTGGCAGCTGCCCGGCTCGCCCCTCCTCTCGGTTAATCATTTGCCAGCCCCGCTGCCATAGCACCGCACTGGGCACAGCGCCACGGAGAAATGGCTGATCTGGTTCTGTGTCTCCCCGCCCCTGACGCACACACGAAGGGAAGCCTGGTTTTTACAGGCTTGCTCTCTCTCCCTCCCTCCCTCCCTCCCTCCCTCTCGCCTTTTCTCTCTTCCTCTCTCCCTCTCTATCTCTCTCTCTCTCCTTTCTCTCTGTTTCCCTCTCCCTCTCCATCTCTCCAAAGGATTCATTGTTTTCCATTGAAGAAAGGGGGGGCAGGGTGGGTGCTGCCAGGAATGGGCAGTAGAAGGGCGTTCGAAATATGCATCATTTCTGAATTTATGGTTAGCATTTGGGGGGGGGTTCGGGTGAGGACTGAAAACTCACATAATGACTGTCTTTCATAAACAGCAGTTTTTCTTCATTGTGTGTTCCCAGCACAGTGTCCATTTAAGGCATGTGTTCTCAAAGCCCTGGCCCAGATTCATACAGCTGTCATACAATGGCTTCCGTTTCCTCCTCGTACTCACAATCTCACGGCCTGCTGGCTTCACCTCCGATAGTAAAGCTCACCGTTTATTTGAAAATGCTTTCCTGAAAGCGCTCTATAAACCATGAGGCGCTCCGTACCGTAACCTGTGATTTCGGTCCAAACGCTCGCGCCATGCGACGCCACCAGCTGTGTCTCCCTCACACATACAGAGTTATCTGTAAAGCAAGACACCTAATTGGGTCCCGTAAATGCAGCACTGAGTAATAAATTCTAAATTGAGCACATTAAAGCCTGTTCAAATGCCCTTCAGTGTCTTATCGCTTGCTGTAAGTCATAAACATTGCGCCACCGTTGTGATTTATTGGGCTTCTAAAGCGCCAGGACAATATGCTCGAACACAATGATACGCACAATGAGTTTTGAGTTTCTGGCTCCAACGGGTCTTTCCATGACTTAACAATAATAAATCTTTAAAGATAATGAGGAATAGATCGTTCAGATTCTTGAGTAAATAGATTCTGAATGAACAAAGGGTCATTGTTTCCAAAAATGAAACCAGGCAAGGTTCTTAACTTAATAATACAAAGAACATCATGCTGTCAATTATGATATTGATAATTCTGATCACAAATAAGTTTTCAATTATTTTTGGGTGGATGACATATTGTTTACACATTTGTGTGTGTGTGTGTGTGTGTGCATTTGTGTGTGTGAGATGTGCATTGGATAGAGTTTTGAGGGATTGAGGGATCTCTGGTATTGCGTGCGTTGGCTCAGATGAATGTTCTCATTGACAATGGAATCTTTTGTCACCCTTGAATAGTGGCTCTCAAATTTCCTGTCCAACAGTTTTTTTAACCTGGAAAAACAAGCAGTGCCCCTGTACTCCAGGGAAAGCACACAGGAGGAGTAAATAATAACAACATACGAGTTCTCATGATAAACTGTACATCGTCTGGGGTGGTAATGTGGCAAAAACATTGAGCTGGTAGTCCTCTCCACTCCAATAGTGTGCACACAGTCAGTATATTTGCACTTTTTCATGTAAAATATGGAATATGTTTTGAATTCAGAAGTATCTATCACACGGTAAATAATGATGTACGGTATCAGCCAGCCAGAATTCAGTCATAGGATAGTGGATGTCATCGTTGCACAATGGTCCGGAAACTAGGCCGATTCCCTGATGGAGCACTGCCATTGTATATTTCAGGAAGGTACTAAACCTGAACTGCTTCAGTAAAATATTAAGTCGTATAAATGGATTATGGGTAAAAGAATGCAAGCCGCGCAAGTTGCTCCGGGTGAAAGTGCCTGCTAAAATGGCTAATATATTACAGTATATTCCTGTCCACGTCAGTTGCTTCATGGTTTATACACTGTACATAGTGTATACGCAGGACATGGTGTGACTGTGAGTGTGCAGCTCAAACAGAGTTCGACAACACAGCCAGTAATTGTGATCCTTCCCCATCAGATCACTATGTATGTTTGTATGGTAAATTTACTGTCCCTGCCTTTTGTCTGTATACAATGAGGTGTCCATTTTACTGATTGTCTGGCAAGCTTGTTATTTCCGGCTCTGTGGATGAATGAAGTCACATTCTTTAGAGTTCTATTTTTGTCTATGAATTTGCATTATTTTTTTTTCATTTTATATTCGCTGGACAGAGTGTTTTTAAAGGAGCATTCAGTAATGAGGTTGGCTCCGATTGGAAATGGTGTGGTGACGGAGTGCATAGATGTTAAAATTATGGGTCATGGATCGCAGCTCACTTTCCTGTGAGAAGCAGTCGGAGGGTTGTTGGTTCGATCCCCGCCTTGGGCATGTCGAAGTGTCCCTGAGCAAGACACCTAACCCCTAACTGCTCCGGCGAATGAGAGGCATCAATTGTAAAGCGCTTTGGATAAATGCGCTATATAAATGCAGTCCATTTATTTATGAGAAGCGAGCATCTACCAGGTTGTGCCTGTGCAGTCCTAACCAGGAAATTCAGGATGATCGCCTCTTCATCTGCAGGACACAAACCTGCTTGGGACAGATGACAGCACCTGAGACCTTCACTCCACACACTCTGCTACGCACACACTCACACGTACATAATGATGCTCAGGCACCACACGAAACACGCCGTCCACAGCACCACATACGCATCAGTAACGGGAGCAATGGGATACGCCAGCCAACGCCAGCCTTCTCTTCCTGGAATTCCGGAGACAGGAAGTGGCCGACCTGCCAGGTCTCATCTTTCACTGCTTCTATGACACTGGACGCTCATGGCTACTCATTTCCGTTGTCATCACCTTTCTCTCACAACGGCCCCACCTCCATTTGTGAAGTAACGGGAAGATCTGCCGGGAGGGGCAGTTTTGTTGGACTCAGCTTGCTGTTACACCTCCTTCACCTCTATACTCCTGACCATGCGACCGGAATTACACTACACAGACCACTCCGTCAGTTACAGGAGGGGGGGGGGGGGGGGGGGGGGGGGGGGGGCGGCAGGGGGAGTGTCCCAGCGAGACAACTGGGGGCACGGTGAAAGTTGAAGGATAAAGGCACAGTGCAGGTGTGTGTGTGTGTGGCTTAATGCAAAGTCATGGTACTTCAGAGGCCAAGGGTGCCCTCCTGAAAAAAGAAGCAAATGAGGGCAGTGATAGGGGGTCAAGAGGGGGATGAGTGACCTGCAAAAGGGGGGCAATGGAGCAAATGTGGCGTTACTATGTGTTACAATGAGGAGTGATGTCATCCTGTGCGGAAATCAGTAATGAGAGGTGGGAGTGGCAGGAGATTAGGAGGGACTTCTGGGAAACAGACTATCAGGACTGCTGGTTACGTGGGACGGAAGGCGTGGCTGGCCAATGATGACTCACCTTCTTTCTCCCACTCTCAAGTTCATTCAAGATTCTAGAGCGCATTGACTGGACCAATCGCCCATCCGCCAACCATCGTCACGGCAAATTGTGGAAATGTAAACATGGAGAACAGGTTTCGCAGCTTCCCTTTGCATGTGCAAACGCATGTAATCCGGAATGTCCCGTGAGCTCAGAGAAATGCGCTTAGGTGAATCACCACCTCCCCACCCTCCTGCCAAAAGACACAGCTCAGACCTGTCTTAACTAAGCAGAAACATCTCAGACACTTAACTCAGCACACAGCTCAGACCTGTCTTAACTAAGCAGAAACATCTCAGACACTTAACTCAGCACACAGCTCAGACCTGTCTTAACTAAGCAGAAACATCTCAGACACTTAACTCAGCACACAGCTCAGACCTGTCTTAACTAAGCAGAAACATCTCAGACACTTAACTCAGCACACAGCTCAGACCTGTCTTAACTAAGCAGAAACATCTCAGACACTTAACTCAGCACACAGCTCAGACCTGTCTTAACTAAGCAGAAACATCTCGGACACTTAACTCAGCACACAGCTCAGACACATCTCAACCTAGCAGACACTGCTCAGATACATAACTCAACAGACAGCTCAGACACATCTTAACCTACCAGACACAGCTCAGATACATAACTCAACAGACAGCTCAGACACATCTTAACCTACCAGACACAGCTCAGATACATAACTCAACAGACAGCTCAGACACATCTTAACCTACCAGACACAGCTCAGATACATAACTCAACAGACAGCTCAGACACATCTTAACCTACCTTAGCAGAAGCAGCAGCAACAGCAGTAGAGAAGTAGTTGTAGTAGTAGTAGCTAGTCATAGTACAGCAGCTGCATTTAATATTATTTAAGAAGGAAAATGAAAGTATCACATAACCATTTGACTAACATTAACAAAACACCACGAGGTAAGATATAAATATCACATATGATATAAATATTTTTAATAGGTGTCACCCCTTTGAGCTCTTCACATGAAGCAATAGTGATGCATGACTTCCAAGCATCTGGCCTGCACACCTGAGGGCTGCATGCTCAGGTGATGAGACACCGAGCCAGTCGTTGTGTCTGATCTGAATGAGGTCACAGACAGCACGCCGCCCCGTGGCGCTCAGGAATGGTGGTGTTTCCTGAGAGAAAAAGGGCCTGAGAACACGTGACGGCTAACCGCAAGTTGGGATCGCCAGGGGGGACTGACGGCCGCGCGCGAAGCGTTCGGACAAGCAAAGGGGAAGCACAGACGTACTCTATGTTTGTTCTGAAATCCAAGCCTTCAACAACACGTTGCGCTCTTTGTGTCTGGAATTTTTAAGAGTTTTACAGACAAGCCCACAGTAATTACAACTGTAAAGTTCACGTCGCTACACGTGAAAAAAAAAAATGTTTGACTTCTGTTTTTTTTTTTTTTTGCTTTTTTTTTTTTTGTAGAATGCCCAATCCAAATTACTTAGCATTGAAACACTGTTCACCACAACCCCCACCCACTTCTGTCAGTTCAGCAGAAGTGAGACTTTCAGAGAACAGACGAGGACGCAGACGCGGCCTTTCCTCAGAAGGGCCCGGCCTTGCGGCTCCGTGTGTTCCTTTCAGTGGAACTCGATTTCAAGGGTTTGGTGAACCTGTGATCACAATCGCCCCGCAAGCGTGAAGCGCGGACCGAGAGAGATAAAAGCAGAGTGCGACGACACTGGGTTGCGCAATCAAGCACACAGCTCACGCGCACACACACACACACACACATTTCTCTGGAATCCCTCTACCTAGTAACCCACAGTTTCACTGTACTCATGTGGGAGGAGTCTTGTTCGATGACAGACACCGTTGTCTGTTTTTGTTCTGATTTACTCTCGACTCTCACAGCAGAGTCCCAGGGTAACACACAATGTGACACCCCTGCTAAAATAGCACCGTGTAATTAATGCTCTGTATAAATGGTGAGGGGGGGGGATCATAGTTTATGCATTTATACTTGACAGCTTTATTGTTTCCCAGCCCCTGGCTAGCAGGCATTACAGTATAAAGTACAAACACCATTTATAATTCAATGATGGCTGAGCTTTCCAACAACAGACTGACCAATGGAAAATGCCCTGAGCGCACGTCAGGCTTTTCCCCAACAATCGCTTTACGATTGTCTGCATTTCTTGTTTTTTTATTTCATTTCCATCAGAGTAACTAAAACAGATCAAATGAATTTTTTGAATAGACCGCAGCTGCTGTGTTCATCCCACTGCTTTCAAACCTGTTGTCTCTGCTCTGCTGTTCACTGTTACATCTGGTTCAGTACAGTATCAGAGACTGTTCAAAATCTCTGAACATCATACAGGCCTGATAAACTCCGTGTGTGTGTGTGTTCGTGTATATCTCTGTGTCGTGAATATTATCTATGTGCGTGTTTTTTTGTTCTGTTTCAGTGCTGTGTATATGTGATAAGGGAACAGCCATTGTAGTTCCAAGGTTGCAAATTCAATTCCCAGTTGGGGTGCTTCCATTGTACCCTGGAGAAAAGGCACTTCAGTGAACATCCATCTGCATACTTTGATTGTATGCACGAAGAATGCAAGCTGCACTAAGTCACTCTGGATGAATGTGCCTAGCGAAGGCCTAAAATGCGAAAGCTGCATTGTTTGTGTGTGTTTCCTGTTGGCGCAGATAGAGGTTAACGCAGTGCATCGTGGGTACTCAGTATTGTTTTTGTGAAGATGTGGTGGCTGCGGTAGATCTCCTCACATATAACTTTATTCACCTCACGCTGCACTGTAGCAGCCGGCGTCACAGACAAACCGTTTCTGATGTCTTTCCTTTATCTTCCCATCTCCCCCCTTTTCTCCATATCTACAGGCACCTTTGTTCTTTATTTCTTATCTTCTTTCTCTCCGTAATTGAGTCAGTTCACTTCAAACTGCTTAGCGCTGTCATATGAGAAATCATCCTCGCACATTCTGAATGAAATTTGAAGTAAGAATTGCAAATGCGCGCGCACACACACACACACACACACACACACACACACACACACAGCTCTATTTCTTTCTCCTTCATAAACACACAGCTCTCTTCCACACACACACACATGCAGAGATCAGTCTCAATCTGGGTGCGGGTTCACCACTTAATTGTTTGCAGATACTACAGAACAATGTCTTCAGAATAGTTGAGCGCCACAAGAGTAAAATCCCAGAGACGGGAATTTGACTGAAGCAACAGCAATAAGGCACTCAGAGGAAATTCCAGCATTCCCCTCTTTCACCTCCCACACAAGAAAAAGAAATGAGCCCTTTGTCGTGAATGAATGTGTACACCGTCACAGCAGCAAGACGCAAAGTAGCGTTGCATTGCTTGCTTTGGTTTGCAGATAGAGGACTCGTGCCTTTATTTATCAGTGTAAGGCTCTGGCTTCCTTACTTCTATCAACGTGACTATAATTATGGCACCAACTCTTGTGTCTTCTGAACAAACTTTCCTTAATTTTGTCCTCATTTCTGTGTTATTGTCATTAAAGCATGATCTGGATAGTGGTATTAACAGTGCAGCCTATATAACATAAGCTCATTTTGAGGTGTCAGCATCCATAGCCACCTCCCCTAATTCTACGAGTAAGCGGACCAATCAGGAGAGACAAGGGCGTGAGCTGTGCTGAGCTTGTGGTTTAGATTATATTGTCGAAAAGACCTCTTTTTCATCCAAAACCAAAAAGACATTAAAAAAAAAACTGCTTCCAAGAAATCGGAAGATGCCTCCCAGAATTCAGAGAAGTGGCACGGACTTCGAGAAGTGGCAGGAGTGCACGCGCTCAACCTGTCTGCTGTGGCACGCCTTGTTTAAAAGAAAGGTATAACGCTTCTATGAATCCCCGGCCCTGGCTTGTCAAGGGCTTTCGAGCTGAAGCCGAGGGGCCTTAACCCTTGCTCTCCTGGGCTGTGCTACAGAGAGTGTAAACTCAGGGAGATTCCTTCTTACAATGAGCATGAATCACCCTTCCTTTGAATCACAGCTCTCGCATGTTGTTGCTCAGTGGAAGCTGCAGTACCTCTTTCCCAGTAAATCGATGCATTGGGAAAGGCCGCGGCTTCTTGGCAGTAGATTGGGATAGAGTTAAACAAAATACCCCAGCGCATTTACTGCACTTGCGTGAAGCAAGTTTCAAACTGGCAGCCTGAGGCTTGTGTAAATGCTTCCCAGATGTGTCACGTTCGCAGGGCGATGGAAGCGCAGGGGTGTTCCCGCAGGGATCCCCGTCCGAGCCGCTCTTTACGGTAAAAGAATGCCGGCGGGCGTTTCGGAGGAGGGGGGACGGGAGTCGCCTCTGCTCCGTTCGTGCCCAAATGCCAGGCGAGGGGAAGGAGCCCTGTTCAGCCGCAGGGGCCGCTTCCTGGAACCCGACCGCAGAGCCGGCACACGGGGAATGGAAGCCGCGTGTGGCGTGGAAAGGGAGAGGGAGGGAGGGAGGGAGGGAGGGAGGGATAGTGGAAGAGAGGGAGAGAGGAGGAGAGGGAGAGGAGGATAGAGACTGAGAGGGATCACAGGAGAGAGGGAGGGAATATGGGGGGGGGGGGGGGGCGAACAGCAGTAAAGAAGGCCAGGAGGAGTTACACTACTAATCAGCATGGGTTATTGAGTAACAGGAATGGGAATATTAGGGAATAGTGGATTAAGGGAGGAGGAATATTAAGGGGTTTCCTCAGTCCAGTCAGGACTCCTCACCCACAGAATAACCTGCAGTTCCCTGCAGCTCTTTGTCTATTCTATTCAATTTTTATTTGTAATATTTACAAACACACACGCACATGCACAAACATGTTTACACACACACACACACACACACATACACACACACACAGGCAGAGCATACCCATTCCATCACTCTCTCAAACACAATATGTGAACATGCCCATCCACAGAGTATTCACACATGCAGTTACACATGCTCTTGTACACACAAATGTGCACACACGCACGCACGCACACACACTCACATGCATAAAATGGCCCCACAGCACAGGATGTCTAAAATTATTTTCCTGTGGGGTAGACCACAACACATGACTGATATCTGATAGTGCTGGCCACTCTCCCAACACATAGCAGCTGAAGTAGGCCCCACTTCAGGCACAGTCTCCACAGACTTCAATTACTTCACCAACCATACAGACAGCCCTGGGGGTGTGTCATTCCTAGAGTCACCTCCCTCTGCGATCTCATCCCATAAATCATATCGGGTGGGGGGAGGGTGAGGTGGCTGTTTGACATGCCATAGTTTTAGGACAGATTGTTTTCATAACATCACACGGTCGGGAAATGAGAGGGTGTGGCTTCAAATATACACTCTGATCTCGCTCTTTCCGAGTTGTAATGTTGGGGGGGGGGGGGGGCTTATGTGTGCATGTAAGGTTGGCCAACAATTTGAGAACAAAAAATAAAGAATCCCTCCAAGATGTTCAAGACACCAGAGAACTAAGGCAACAGTTGTGAAGTATAGTGGTACCGGTATGGAGTGCAATGGCAACGTGGAGTACTGGGGTAGCAGTATGGAGAACAGTGGTGTTAGTGCATAGTATAGCGGTATTAGTGTAGAGTACAGTGGTATTTCTGTAGTAGTTTCTGTAGTAGAGGGGCAACATTGCTGTTATATCTTTGAACAAAGTACTTCAGTTGA
This sequence comes from Anguilla anguilla, assembly GCF_013347855.1. Lineage (NCBI taxonomy): Eukaryota > Metazoa > Chordata > Actinopteri > Anguilliformes > Anguillidae > Anguilla > Anguilla anguilla. Next base: position 24,223,927 of record NC_049217.1, on the reverse strand, counting down.
ATTGCTTCATGAAAATGTCCAGCTATATTAATGAATTGTATGTAGAGACTGCAAGTCGCTCTGGATGATTCGCTCTGGATAACAAAATCTGCTGAAATGGCTAAAATGAAAATGCAGTGGGCAAGTGCAGAATAAAGAGGAGAGAGTTATTTTGAGAGCTCCTTTTCTGCGTGCGAATGAAGATGAAATATGCATGTCACGCTCTTCCTCACAATCTCATTGTATCGGCTATCGGTTCTGCATTTACCCGTTTGTGTGTTCTGTGGCCTTTTTTCCCCACACAGAAGGGTCCTCCACTGCGGGACTGACTGGAACCCAGGTCTGAAGTCCACACTGGCTCGCTATGATTCCTGGCCACAGTCATGTAAGTTCTCAGCAATGAACCACAATCCACCTGGTTGAATGACCTCGCTGTAATGTGGACCCATCATGGCTCCCCTGTGCTTGTTTTGGAAGCACAGGGGAGTCATGATGGGTCCACATTACAGCAGGGTCATTCAACCGGGTGGACTGTGGTCACCGCCGACATTCTGTTGGCCCCTAGAGCACTGAGAGGTACGCAACGCACAGCGCAATATCTAATCAAGGCCGACAAAAAAGGTAACAGTGACTGTCATTGACGTGTGAAATCACAGTTAGGAGCCATCTTACAGTGGTTGGGCTGCCACCCTCTTTTCTGGGACGGTAAATGTGAAACACGAGCCGAAGAGGCTCGGATGCTGACGAGAGGGGAACTCGCGGCAGCGTTTCGGGACTTTATGAAGGTGTAATAACCGCCAAGAAACATTCAGGACCGCGGGAGGTTCCGACCTTTGACCTTTCAGCCTTACGATGGCCATTTTAAATGTAGGCCGGCCAACATTTGCAGTCTTAATACAAAATGTTTACACCCTTACAGGAAACACTGACAGACAAGGGGAGATTCCACTTTCAGAAACGTGTTAAGATTTTTCTTTCGCTTTGCTGAGGTGAACGTCTGTTGTCCGTTTTCCTGTCAACAAGTAGTTCTACGACAGGTAGCGTTAGCAGCAGAAACAATAGCAGTAGTGGCAGTTGTAACAATAGTAGTAGCATTAGTAATAGCTGTAGCAGCAGTAGTAATAGTATTAGTTGCCACAGCAGTAGTAGTGGCATTAAAGGTGATAAGCCAGGGAATGTTTCACTGACTCATGCAGGTCAGAGAGTTAAAGGACATCACTAATGCTGTGAAAACAGGGCGAGGGTAGGAAAGTTCTCTAATGAACGCGTCAAGAAATGAATCGGCGGTGTGAGGAAAATGCCTTCGCGGGCGCATGCGTAAGTGCGTTCAAGCGTGTCTGTAGATGGCAGCAGTGACTGTCACCTCCTGAGATAACGCCCGGTCCTCCGGAAGAGGAAAGAAAGAGAGCGAGCGTGGGCGATTCTCTGTAACGGTATTGAGACACCTGGCCCTGAGGGGACGGACAGACAGACAGACAGACAGGCAGACACGCAGGGGCCCTGCGGAGCACGCAAACACAGGAAGGAACCGCAGCCTTGTAGAGTTCATTAGTAAAACGTAAACAATAATGTATTCATTCACTTACAAGACTTCGGCCCCATTCTGGTGAGCGAGAGAGAGAGAGAGCTCTGAATCACCAGATGGCTTCCACTGGCTCAGAGGTGGATTGGAAAGAATGGTTCTAACAGCAGACTGACAATAAAGATTTCTCAGATGCTCCAAGAAATCTCAAACACACCTTGAGGTTTTATTTTATATTTTTTTAAGTATTTTCCTCCCTTTTCACAAGATTTCCTTTTAACATCTCCATGGTTGGTTCTTAAGACATTTTCTCTTAATTTACCAATAAAAAGAGGGACACGGGAACAATGTAATAAAACTTTTCTTTCATAAATTACAACATAGTGGGCTCAAGAGATGCATTTGGGAGCAAAAGGCCAATGAGAGTTTTTAAGACTTTTTTTTTTTAGCAAAGCAACAATGTATTTGATTATAAAAAATCAAGACGTGATTATCCAGTGGTTTCCTCTCTTACCTCTACGAGCAGGAGGCACAATGCAAAGATTGTCTTAACGTGGGGAACGTGTTTGACCTGGGATTTACTGAACTCACTGGCTGCTTTGTGCAATTGTTACGTAAGGTCACATTTAATTGTGATGTCACAGTAAGCGGGTATTAATGCGTATGCTTTCCAGTTAAGCTTTGGCACCAGTTGGCAGTGCCATTGTGGTTTGGGCTGAAAAGAGGGCGTTACTTTATTCTTGGCTCACACTGTACACTTTTTGTCTTCCTTAATTGGCATTGGCTCGTCCACGTCTTGAAATATATAAACGTGTGATTTGTCTTACAAATTATGATTAACTTACAAGAAAGTAAGAGATTTATGTGAGGTGATGCAGCACTGAGAAGTATTTCAAAGGTCAAGTATTATTGTGGTCTTCTAAAAACTTTTATATTGGTTTATAACATTCCATGTGAATGAGCAGATGAGAAAGAAGAAAACACAAGACAAGATTTAATTTTGTAAAAATAGTGCTTTTTAATATAAATTATTGAAATGTCTTATAAATATAAATATGTGCAAAGACTGTTTGTTTGTTTGTTTTTGTTGTTTTCTTCAGATATTCAAGCCTACACGGCCAGTTACCTGGCCAAATATTAAGATGGAAACATCTTTATAAAAGACACAAAGAAGACATGTTTTCTGGTCTCGGGTCTTCACAGATGTAAACATGACCTCGTAAAAAAGAAAAGTAATAATAATCAAAAATTACAACAGGCGAAACCACGGTCCCTTTCACTGGGAGCGAGGAAGAGTGATTTCCTTTTGTCATTACATTCATTAGCAAGAGGAGTCAGGAGTTCTGCTCGGGGGCAGGCCGGCGGCGTCCGTACCGCGGGTCCTCTGCCCTGGACGGAGGCTGTGAGGTCACGCGGACCCAGGGGCCATGCCTGGGCGGCCGCTTCAGCCTTCTCTCTGGGCCAACCGAGCAAGGGTAACAGGCCAAAAAAACCGCACGGATTTGGACTAATCTGGTCGGGGGGGGCACTTTCATCCGGCAGGGGTTCCATGGCATAAGACTGTAACCCTGGCGATTGTGCCTTCCCCCCCCCCCCAATTTTCTCCGGCTTTCTCGCCCGTGCTCTCAACGCCTCCGGGTACGGACGATCCCGCATTATTCCGTTTCCCACAAAAGACCCAAATGTTTACTTTAGAAACCGGCCGTGAATTTCCATTCCACTTCCTGGAACGAGGGGGGGGAGGGGTGGAATTTACTGGCAGCGTCCTCGGTACGATTCACCCGCCACCCGTCCCGTCTAACGTTTCCAGTCTTTATTCTCAGTTCTCAGTTTAAGAGAGGCAATGTTTTGGCCACCTATTGGGGACCTTTTTCGGTGCCAGGCCTGCATGAATGGTGAGGGGGGGGGGGCCATTGCACTTGGCTAGCAGCAGTGGAAACGCAGGAGGCCTGACAGATGGCCTGACCGCTGTGGCCGGGCTCCAAGCACAGGAGCAGTTGGATTACAGGAACAGTCAGGGGGGGAGAGTCGGTCAGCGTCAGGCGGGAAAAGAAACGAGAGAAGCCGGCTCGAGGAGCGGAGGAGTCCACGAACACCGCCCCTGCCTGACCTCAGCGCGCCGCCTGACCTCAGCACGCCGCCGCGGCGCCTGACCTCCGGTGAGACCGCACTCTCGGAGAGGCGCACTTCTTCGGCAGGCACCTCCGCCCGGCGCTCCAGCCGGGCACTACAGATCAGGATGCGCCCGTCCCGTGGCCAAACAGGCCCAGTCTACAGCGTTCCTCACTCAGGTCCCTGTTCTCACGGCAACTCGGGCATCCGTCGCCCAGGGTGGGGGGGTGGGGGGGTTGGGGGGGGGAAGGCAGGCAGCTCGTCCGCACCCAGGGTCACGGGACCATCGTCCGAAAGAAAGCAGCAGGTCTGCGAGCGCGAGCCAGCGCAGGCGTCTCCTTGGACGTTAGCCTCGCTGTCTTCTCACCTCGACTGCTCTGAGCCACAGGCAGGCGGGCAGAGGGTCCTTAGATGGGCGCCTCGTACTCCTGGAGGAACTCTTTGAGCGGGTGGGGCAGCTGGTCCCTCTTGCTGGACATGTCCAGGTGGCCGTTGACCGTCTTCCTGCAGAGGTGCTGCAGGGAGGACATGCCGGTCGACAGGGGGCGCAAGAGCTCCAGGGGGATCTTCTCCCCGCCGGAGTGGATGAAGTAGGTGGCGCGGGCGCCATTCCCGCCGGCCGGCCCGCCCTTGGGGGGCATGTAGTGGTGCACCAGCTTGAGCACGCAGTCGAACCTGGGCACGGACTGCGCGCTCTTGGGGTCCGTCTGCAGGAAGAAGGAGCAGCTGTCGCACTGGATGCGGAGGTTCTTGGTGCCCGACGCCGTCTTGACGCTGAGGGTGAAGAAGTGGCGGTTGTCGGAGCTGTCGCGGATGAGGAAGGTGCCGGCGGGCTCGGCGGCCAGCAGGCCGTTGGCCTCCTTGCCGCTGATGGTGCCCCAGTAGAAGCCGCTCTCCTGGAGCTTGCGCACGGCGCTCAGGATCAGCTGGTGCTGCAGCTTGGAGCTGAAGGTCTTGTAGCGGTAGGACGGCAGCCGCATGCTGGCTTCGAAGGGGCAGCTGCTCATCGCGGAGTCAAACTTGCTGTGGGTTACCATGGCGCTTCACCCGCGCCTCAGACTACCTGGCCAAGGCCGCGCAGAGTCCAGAAAAGGGGTGATCGGGTGTCGGGGCAGGAACTCCCAGGAGAATGAAGGGGGATGCTCTGGACCACTGTCTCCACTAGAACATCCAAATTCAGAATCCTCTCACACTCTGGAGTGGGGGCAGCTGCAGAGGAGAGAGTGAAAATTAGCATCGGCTTTTATTTTTTGGAATTCAGCAGAGGTGAAACTACATCACGCTGCAATAAGCTCTTCTTGGTAGCATTTTCCCTTTCTTAACGTGCGCAACAAGAGATACAAATTTGCCTACACAGACAAGCACAAATTTCCCAGACACTAACGTGGTATCCTTTTTCATACCAAAGACATCATCAAAGACGCAATCGAAAGTTTATTTATAGCCAGTTAAAACAAATTCTGCTTTGAGCCAACAAACGAATCTGATACTCTCTGTCTTCGATCCTCGGGGCTTCCAGAAACGGCTTATGAATGCTGAGGTTATTTCAAATAATCTAATTCATCACAAGCGAAGCGTTCCCTTTCTCTTGTTACGGTGTAAAAAAATACCCCCACTTCGCCGAATAATGCTGAATTGTTTGTGCGGAACGGTGCCGTCTCTGTCTGAGGCTTGTGAATGGCTTTGGCAAGCGCACCAGTGCCGGTAAATCATTGTCCGACTGTGACTGGAAGTGTAATCCGGGACAGAATGACCCTCCTTCAAGAGGGGGCCCCATTCCCCCTTGCTGCTCTCACTGTTGCCAGTAACTTGACGGTTGTTATTATTCGTTGAAGTTCGAAGTTTCGTCGCTTTGTGAATGAAGCTGAACTGCAATGATCCCGTTTAGCGACTATCATTCTTTAGTTATAAAGCACCCCGCTACGTTCAGCACAGATCGCTCTTGCTATCGCTTAAAGAAAACCCCTTCTTGAAAAAATGCATTTGCAGACGTGGTCCTTCAAAACTATTCTACCATCAGTTTCTAATGAGCAATGCAGCTCTCCATATAACGGCTTAGCCTACCTATTTATAATGTAGCTGTTTAGCCCTACGTTAGACACAAAACACGCAATATTATAACCTTGATCGCACGTCTACTTGACTGCTATCTTGAAGTCCTCCATTCCATAGCCTATACAGTCCAGCATAATGCAATAATACAAACTAGTTCGCCAAATACCTTGACAATGATCTCTTTCCCGACGTGGAACTTTTCTTCTCGTGATTCTTAAAATCCAAAATGCTTCTTTCCTTAGCAATGTGTCCGATTGAATCCCAGCGGAAGGGTATTCGCTGTTGCACTGCTGCCGTCTGTGTCGCACAGTGTCTCGGTTGACCAGAGGACAGTGAGGTCGTGGAGGACTTGAAGAACAGCGGCAGTCGCTTAGCTAATGTTTCATTAACTGAGTTCTGATCTCCGTCAGCAAAGGCTCAGTAATGCCACAGGCTCGGAGTGAGTGGAGTTCATAATGTGTGTGTGAAGCTCCACCCCCTCTCCCCCCCGAAGGCCTTCCAGTAACAGAAAAATCCGGCAGGGCGCTTCCTGTAAAGAGTCAAGAAATCGAGTCTGCTAAACACTCACTCGCATGCATGCACACGCAAAAGGCCGTTGGCAGATTGCCAATAAGTAATCATGACTTTTTTCTTTTCTTTTTTTTTCTTCTACGGGACGATTCCTGGTCCTTCCCTCCCCCTATTCTTCTAAACAAGGTGAAAAAAATTGTTATGAACCTGTAACAGCTTAAGGCGTTCTATAAATTCTACCTAATCACTGTACAATGTACTTTTGTTGTTGTTATTATTATTATTATTATTATTATTGCTATTATTATTATTATTATTATTATTATTATTATTAATAATAAATGAAGAATATCATTTAATAGCCTATTACAGGTCGCGTTAAAATTTTCCATCAAATGTTTCGTTCTTATTTTCCTTAGATTGATGTCGTCCTTGTTACATTTACTGGTAAGGTAATTTATTTAACGTTACAAACCTACCCAATAAACTACGTGCGCGCGAGAGGACTGCTCTCGCGCCCCCTATTGGAAAACACGGACATTCTGCAGCGTATCGGGGCTGCGCATATTCGTCCCCGCTCAAAGGTCATAACAAATTGCTATGGGCCCTAAAGTTTAATACACTCCTTTTTTGTCATTGAATTTGTCACTCAAAGCTTTTTTTTTTCCAATAAGGAAAATACTTATCATGCAAATTGTAATTGCAAGTCGGCGGTACATATCTCATGCGCCGACTGTTTCCTCAAAATTAGCAAAGTTAGTCAAACCAGAAGGTTCGTTCAAGGATGAAACTGACCACTTCACTTTTCGCGAAAATCTTGGCGATTCTGTTGGCTGTTACAGCAGGGAAACTTTGGGTGTATGCTATGTTGTCCAGTTAAAATGAAGATGGCTACACACATCATGTACTTTACGAGGTGCCAATGGCTAAATAGCGCCCCCATGTTGATCCAGTAGGTACTTCAAGCATAAACGCGCCCAAAACAAATTTTAACAGCTTTTCGGGAATACATTTAGCTTTCTTCCAAGTTCAAAAGCAACATTCATATCGATGATGCGAGGAACATTTTACTAAATTATTTAAATAGCTTGCCTGGAGGCTATGTATCTTTTAAAAATGCTGTTATTCAAACAAGCAGGCTACATGCAATCAAATTGCCAGCAACGTTCACTACCCTAACTTGCTGAACTAGAAATGCGAACGTTCAGGTTGTTCAATTACGACCTTAAAGTAAGACTGCGGAAATAGTTTACTCGAAGCAGTCATGTAGTAACGACGGTTACTGAAATTACAGAGGCAAACCACCCCGCCTTTCTACAGTAATGCTGAATCGTTATCATTTTCCTGTTAATAAAACGTCACTGCTGAGTTCTCACAAAAGATAAGTGCAACTCTACAGAACTGATATAAAATGTAACTACAAGGAAATCCCTTATAGTCCGTACGTTTCTTTCTGGAGAAATACTCTCTACCTACTGGCATCGCCTGACACGATACACTCTCAGTACACCCCCCCCCCCCCTCCCCCCTTTCTCTCTCTCTCTCTCTCTCTAAATATACTACATGTATATATATCACACACATACACAACACACACACTCACACACACACATACACGCTTTCTCTCATGCACACTATCTAGCGCTCTCTCTCTGTGTCTCTCTCACACACACACACACACACACACACACACACACTTAACCACTTGTTTGCTGACTCAGCCCCGGCGGGTCATAAACTGGGAGGACAGAGGCCAGCTTAATGCTGCCATTATCATTAGTGGTCACAGCTGCCATACATACCTGCTGCATTACCTGCTCCCCTCCTCTCACAATTCATTACAGGCCATTTCTCAGCTGGCCATGGGGTTTTGGGGGGGGGGGGGGACACATACTGACTTCTGACCCCCCCTTCGTGCACCCCGGGGGGAAAGCTGTGGAGCCGGGCGCAGCAGGCTGCTCTCGTGCGGTTGGGAGGGGGCAGCTGGGGCATCGGCAGAGGGCAGATTCTCCCTCGTGACTCAGAGAAAGGGGAGGAGCTGGAGCTCCAGCGTCTGAGCTCCAGCGGCTTCCTGAAAGGGCCTGCGGCGTCATCGCAGTCGCACGCAGGTGGGAACAGGGAATTATGGGAACTCTGGGGAAGGCTTGATAAGTCTGCCTGGCTGGGAAAGGCGGAGAGTCCTCGGGGGGCGGGGGTGGGGGGGGGGGGGTGACGTGTCCTAACGGACAGGGAGGCAGACACGCAGGCTCCAGGAGTGAGACGCGTCTCAATCAATACGCTCTGCCGATGTGACTACGCGGCGTAATCTTTTAACAGCGCGATCCGGCGCTGCCGTGCTCCATGCGATATCCATCCCCGGAAGTGCTCCCCAGTTCCCCCATCTTTGGTGGACTCCTGCTCTGGTTTTCCAAGGCTACTCTGCCACACTTACATTTGAAATCCTCCGTCTATCATTCACTTCCAATACCATTCACACAGAACCTTTCACAAGATCCTCCATTTGTCAAACAATGCACCCCAGTATGGCAGCTCTAGACCCATCTGCCCCTCTCAATACTCAACAGTAGCCATTGGAAACAGTAGCCATTTTAAATAAAAAAATAAAAAACTTTACAAAACACCCAAAGTCCGCTCTCTGGCATCTCATCGGGCACCCTTTTTTTTCCTCTTCTTTTTTTTTTTTTAAATGGAGCAATACATGGGGATTTATCTGATCTTCTATTTATCTCCTGCTCTGTTCTATATTCTGGTGTTCTCTTTATGTAGCTCTGGATCAGGTTAAATGTTAAGTAAATGATACTACATGAGTAATAACAAGATTGGACGCAGTTATCTAGTGCACATTGATGTCCGTTTTGGTGGAAAGACACATTATCCTGCCCCTTTTTAAAGGATATTGTTCCATGGATTGTCTACCATTTAAGGTTCAGTTACTTGAAGCAACATAAAGAAAAAAAAAATTAAATAACATAAAAATATAAATAAATTATATTTCACATGTATTACTCAAATAAAATTTAGAGAGAAAGCTTATATTTTCAGAAAGGTATATGATGATAACACATTAGCAATATAAAATCATATCAGAACAGACCTTATATTTAGAGTGAATAAGGAAAATATGGATAAAAATGCCTTTTTATGATGGAAAAGGGATTAGGAAACGCACAGAAAAAGCATACAAGACATGGTATTTATATTTATATTATATTGTGCATTTTTGACACAGGTACAGCCTGTACGGACTGCTGTACAAAGATGGCCAGCAAGACCAGAACTACTAGACTAACAGACTACTTCACTGTCTGAACATAAAAAGCATTCCCACTTCCTTACCAGAAGCCACAGAGCCATTGTCTCTGACAAAATATTTCAGACAATGCGACAGTTGTCCCACCCAACTCAAGGATCACACAAAGAACACACACAAAGGCTCCTAAGCACACAGCCTCACAGCGCACACACACAGGCCTGCATTCACACGGGCGCATAAGAGCGCATGCAAAAGCATGAACATGTCAAAGCATATGTACGTAGATTCACAGGCCACCCACATAGGCCTACACAAACATAGACACACACACACACGCACACACGTGCACACACACACGCACACACGTACACACACACGTACAAACAAACAGCTGAATCTGCAGTGGCATTGACTGGGACGCCATGAAAATACTTGATTCAGGGAGTATGTAAATGGAAATTTCTGCAACATTGTAGTTTCCACTTGTCTTTGGAACTCTGGTGAATTTTTCCAAGTTAAAGTTTCATCAACCACAAATCAGAACTGTCCATACGTAGTCTGTGACCAAACGTGGGCTTATCTCTGTGCCACAGACAGCACTGGGGAATACCTGTTAAGTTGGCCCTCAGTGTGAAGAGAGTGCCCCCTTACCCACCTCCCACACCCCACACCCCCACTCCCCCATGCCCTGCACAACATAATTATCCATCTCGGTGACTCAAAAAACTTTGATTGGTCTGAGGTTCTGGTAACTTCCTCAGTTGTGTAAAATAAATAAAGCGATGAGTGTGCGATTTACCACCACTGAGCTGAAACATCCCATACAACCCTGCCCCCTGCCCCCTATTTTTTGTATACGTCTTTGTAAAACCTACATTTGTGTCAGGTTAATAAGCTACCTGTTATCACTAAATGTGTATTAAGGCTAACTTGGTGTGTTCATGTTGGTGAGGATAATTTGACATGGGGAATGGGAAATCAGTTAACAGTATAAGGCCTAGTAGCCTTCAGACGAAGAGATCCGGATGAGTTAACAGACGCACAAACGTACTATAGCACTATAATTTTGGAATTCTTGGAAGCTGAAGTTTCTCATAAGAATCAGACATCCCTGATAATGGGATGTCAAATTATTATAACCCCTGCTGGGAACTTCCATGACTCAGTGCCCTAACACTTGGTGAGGAAGCCACTTATGTACGAAATATCTGTGATGTGGTGTGACTGATTAGAAAGATTCACAGGAATAATTCCACTTAATGCTGAGAAACCCTTCTCATGTAATTTGGTTAGTTTATATAAAAAAGCTAATTGGTACGTACCAGGGGGGGAAACAAACGGTGCATTTCATTCTCCCATGTGGCGAGTTTACAGTAAATATCCCTTCTAGGCATTTCCTTGAAGAAAGGGGGATGTGCAGGCCAGAGTAATTTGTGGAAACAGGGCTCACAGTCACTTTTTTTAAAACAGGTTTGTGTTTTCACTTACTTGGCTGTTCGATTGTGTGTTTTTGTTCAGCCTTGAAAGCCGCTTTGCCTGCAGCACATGTTCTCCGGTTAACCACGCCTGCCCATTCCCTTACGCGAGAGAGTTCAGCCGTGGACAAATACGGAACTGGCGGACGACTTCGGGGATTTGCCATGGGAGAGTCATGCTGAGAAAGCTTTTTTTTTTTTTTTCCATCTGAATGAGCTGTGAAATAACACGGTCTGGTGTTCCTGTCTCCTGCGCAGAAGGACAAAATGGCAGGATCGTTACTCCCTTTGTGTCAGGCAGGGTATGGCCTCGTGAAGGACGTGTCGGGATTAGTTTTCTGTTTTCATAGTCATCAGACTCGGTTGAAAACCTGTGTACCGTCTGTCTAATGCCGAATCTTCCTGGATTGTACCATTAGAGCAGGGGTGTCAAATCCTATTCAAAAACGACCAGTTTGTGTGCAGGTTTTTTTTTTTTTTTTTTTTTTAAACACCTGATTTCACTTGACTGAAGACCACGATTCATGAATTTGTTGAAACTGGCGTCGTAGTGCTGGGCTAAAAAAAAATGCAATCACATCGGCACGTTTCTGATAAGATTGAACACCCCTGCATTAGAGGAAGAGGAAGGAAAATACTTCTTAAAGAATGCGGCTACATATCATTGATCAAATAAAACAGGATCTTCGTCATTTAAAATTAATTTTGAACATTGAAAAACTTGTTTAAGCGATCAGTTTTTTTATTATTTAATTTTAGATAAAATAATCATCAGAAAAACATATTTTCATGTTGTTTTGGCACTAGGGCCTACTCTATGAAGTAGGTTATTGGTGAGAAATTGGAAGTCAGATTCTAAGCAAACACATTTACTAAATACAAACACAAATGAATGAATAAATAAATAAATAAATAAATAAATAAATACATTTTTTGAGACCCTGGTCCCTTCTCTACCAGCAGTCAGCAGCATAGCCATATCTCCCAAGCATAGAGCGTACACAGGAACTGGAGAGGGTAGGAGGGGCCAGGCGTTGAAAGCCAGGAAGATCTGCTTTTCATATGAAAAGTGATGATTGTTAATCAAGTTTCAGAATACTGTCAGGGAAATTATTTTGCCTTCAAAATTTTGACATTCCCCGTTCATTTTAATGGGAGCTCCAATGTTCCACCCTCAGCATGTGTGGTACAGGCTTACTTCCGGACTTTGCAAACTTAGGTTAGCTGAATGCGTGCCTGCCTGTCTAGTTAAATATGCAGGTCTATGGTCCAAAGCCATGGGAGGGACACAGCTGTGCGGCAAGGCTTTATAAAAAAAAAAATTTTAAACTCAGGCTATCATGTCATGTCATGTCATGGCTGTTTTCAGGATTTAACTGAATAATATTACACGTCAGTTTTTCAAAGTTTTTCTATATGAAGACATAAATATAAGATTTCCCATAAATATTTACATACATACATAAAAACTGTAGATCCGTAGGGGTTGAGGTGCCCCTGGTGAGCATGGGGCCTGGGGCAGTCACACCCTTACACCCCTCCCCTTACCTCCGCTGCTGGAGAGCTGCTTTTCATTTCACGCATCACAGTCACATGCACACTGTCTGTGTTAGCCACCTTTCTCTCGGGTCAGGTGGCGAAATACACATGGTGTGCCCACATGACACTAAGAGCGCGGTCAAGTGCTTTGGGTATTACGTTGTGTTGGCAGTAATTAGGTCTTTGTTTTTTTTTTTTTGTTTTTTCAAAGTTTATTGAGGGATCTCTTTCCTGGAAAGGGGCGAGACTATTATTAGCTGAAGGTGACAAAGCAGGAGAAAGTGACAGTGCAGGTTTTTTTTTTGTTCTTTTGAGAGAGAGAGAGAGAGAGAGAGAGAGAGAGAGAGAGAGAGAGAGGCTTTTGTCATTGTCAATAACTGAAATTGCATCCACCCAGTTCCTGATTTTTCACATGCCACTATTACCTCCTTTATGGTAACGTGTTACACGTGTTATCAAAACAAAGACAGACATAAAAACCCAAAATAGAAATACCAGTCACCTGAGTATTTGGTAGTTAAATGTTAATCATTACTATAAGGATGGCAATAATGGGAGATAGGCGCCACCCACATTTTTTGCCGTTACGGGATTGGGTGGACAAAAAGTGTGATGTGTAGTTGGCAGTCATAATTGCAGAAGGACATTTTTTTTTCTCTTTTTTAAGTGGATGCCTCTGCCCAAATTTGACTTTATTAAATACAATTCTATGGCCCCTAATACCCCCACCCTTTCCATTTGAGGCATTGCTCCCAAAAGAGACAGCCATAGCACCATATTCACCTCCACAGGGAGTTAAGCCCAAGCCATTGGTCAGGCATGAAAGGTTCAACAAGGATCAGAAGAAGACCATAGGATCCTCACCAATATTCTCAGGACATTGCAATGCAGTAACCAGTTTCTATTGGAATAGGCCTGTGTGAGAATGTAGAAAACGTGATTTTGTCCCCCTTTCACTAGTAATAAAATTGAGAAGGCACTTATGTGATTGAAAAGTGGTGTATGCTTACCATGCAAAATGCTTTGGCTGAAAGCATCTGGCGTATGATTCAATTGTAAATTGGATGGAACGTTGCTGTTTACACTGTAGAAAACTCTATGGTTACAACCTGTTAACTAGAAGCCAGAGAGGAGCTCTCTGGAGGAAAGGCATTTGCAACAACAAATAGAACAAGGTCAACTGGTGATTGTGGATATATTTACTTCCAAGGAGCCTGCGGGCAGGTAACATCATGTCTGTCTTATCCCTACTTTATCATTCCTACTTCCTTCCCCTCACCAACCTCTCTCAGGTATGCGCATTACCTGAGGTGATGCCACAGTCCCTTTCACAATGATCACCATGACAACCAGGACAATACCCCCAGATCCAGGGTAGCTGTCAAGACAAGACAGAAAGTTTTTTTTTTTTTAATAATATGGGACAGGTATGAGGCTGACTGTGATGTAGACCTGCACAGTGAGATCTGCAGAAACAGCCATACTACTTCAACCGCACAGGTCCCCCTCCGCCCTCCACATGGATCAGGGGGAAGGAAAGGGTCAAAGTTCAGGTTACGCGGTCATAGTGAGATGGCAAGTTGTTACAGCATCTTAGAAAACCTGGGGAAAGACAAGGGTTTTGGTAACTGGAATACTTCAAGCATATTGCCACTCTTTGCAGATTAAAGCTCTGTTTTTCTACATGCATGAAAGGGTTGATTATTGTGAAAGTACTTTTTACAGGGAGCAAGCCTTCCACACATGCATAACCGCCCCCACACACAAGTACACTCGTGTACATTTACACATACATTCATAAAAAAGCACACTATGTGTAACACACATAAACACACACACACACACGCACA